>NC_051154.1:128777544-128917543 GCF_013339745.2 Dermacentor silvarum | reverse complement strand
CTGGAGCTGAGAGAGGGTTGCCTGCTCACTTTTCAACGCCAGCGGTCCGCGAGTTCAGCGGCCCGGGTTTTACGCCGCATCCTTTGAGAGATGGCGCCACCAAGCCGGCAGCATCCGGCACGCCATGGATGGTTGCGTGGTGTGGTGTGCCCTTGCGAACATGCACTATACCAATTTTAAGTACTAGAAGAGAAACTTGGGCGAGTTGGCGGGAAATGCATGTTTAGGAAAATAACAGCGCTGGATAAACAAGAACACAGGCAAAGAAAAACGGCCGCCTTGCCATCAACGATATAGTTTATACAGCGCCAGTGTCGTGTTCTTCTTTGCCTGTGTCCTCGTTTATCCAGCGCTGTCATTTTCCTAAACCCGTTTGAAGATTTTGACTAGTATGTCCCCAACGAATCTGCGTTGCCGGTAGCCATTTCATGCTTACATCTACTCTCGATTATGGGAGAGCCAGCATTTTTTTTGCATTTCGCCCCCCTCGAAATGCGGCCGCCGCTGCCGGGATTTGATTTCTTGTATTATGATCATGCATACTTTTTATATGGTCTACAGTACGAATTTTCTTTGACAATACGCTTGTTCTCCCTTTCCGGCTTCTTGCTTTTTCTTTCTTTCTTTTTTTTTTTTTTTGTATAGGAAGCGAAGCCCTCAGTTAGGCTGTGTACCGACTTTTGCCTCCTTTCCTCGGTTTGTATGCGATGAAGCTAAATAAACTCTATTATTATTATTATTATTATTATTATTATTTTATTATTATTATTATTATATATTATATTATTATTATTATTATTATTATTATTATTTTATTATTATTATTATATCCTTCCGAACGCTTCTATTGTGCGAAAATAGGAACGCGGGCGGGAAAGTGAACCGCTGCAGCGATATTTCGCATTGCCGTGACGCAGTTGTACTTTCCTCCGGCACGTTTTTTTAATTCATGCTGCGTAATGCAATCCGAAGAATATGCTTGACCGGTGCCTTCATACATGCTATACGAGCGCGGAAGCAATTCACGTGCCCGAAGCCGTCACATTTGTCCTTTCATTCGCGTTCCACTTCTTGGCCGACCAACTTCCAAATAATTCTAGCCCACGAGTCCAGATGCCGACAGCCGCTGCAGAGAGTTTCCACATTACTTCAAAGGACAAGTATCGCTGCTGCCGCGCAGCCAGCGTAGAAAACGATGGCAGGCAAGCCTGTTTCGACGACCGTCAGCAAAGCCACTCGATCATTGCGAAGTTCGTTTGCGAAGCCGCAGCGCCGCATCTGCGGTGGCTCAAATCATTCGCGTCAACGATTTCTCCGATACCGAGACTGTGAACGCGCTGAGGCGGCAGACGGCTACGACGGTGCCTCTCGGCAAAGCACGCGCCCAATAGCAAATTCAGCCGGGCCAGACAGTAGAAGTGCATGCCGCGAATACTGTCGATCAAGCGTCGCAGACACGGCATGCCTTTCTTGTGCATACTATGCGTTTTAGGGCTGATCTTGCTTTCTTTTTCCTGTACAGTTTACGTGTATAATGTATTCTCTACAGATAATGCAGTATACGTGTTTGCGGATGCTTTGCGCCGTCCGAAATAAACAGTTTTTCTTGTTTTGTTTTGTTTGTTTGTTTCTTGGGGGGAAGGGGGCATAAGGGGCGACATATGTAGAAAGCGTATTCAAAGGTAGAATTGCATGCTCCAACGCGGCCCATTTTTACGTTCGCTGTTCCCCCGATTTCCTTATTTATCTCCTTTTTATTCCACATGCGGGCGTGGCAGAGTTTTCGAAGATCTCTCTCGCTTTTCATAAAAGTAGTTCCTGAAGTGCGTAAGCATGTTTCCAATTCAACAACTATTGTGATGCTCAAATTTTTGGTATTTTCGTTCATATTTTCTTCTCACCACTACTGCGTATTGCTGCTAAACAGCTTTCTTCTGAATGTTTGGTGCAGATGCAGAGAAGATTTATTTTCGCAAGCGTTCCTTATATAAATAACGAAGACATAAAAAAAGCGCTTCGCTGCGTTTTCACTGCACTTTAATGAGATTTCATTTCTTTCGATTTCTCTGAAAGTAACCGTATTTGCACGATTCTACCGTGCCCCCGATTGTAAAGCACAGTTATAATCATCATCATCATCAGCCGATACTTATGTCCACTGTAGGACGAAGGGCTCTGCCTGCGATCTCCAATTACCCCTGTCTTGCGCTTCCCTTCTCTTTGTATCCATTCTGTAACTCTGATTGTCCACCGGTTATCCATCCAACGGATTACATGTCCTGCCCAGCTCCATTTCTTTCTCTTTATGTCCACTAGAATATCGGCTATCCCTGTTTGCTCCCTGATCCACACCGCTCTCTTCCTGTCTCTTAACGTTACGCCTACCATTTTTCCTTCCATCGCTCTTTGTACGGTCCTTAACTTGTTCTCGAGTTACTTCGTTAATCTCCAAGTTTCTGCCCCATATGTTAGCACCGGTAGAATTCAATGATTGTACACTGTTATTTTCAACGACAGTGGTAAGCTCCCAGTCAGGATTTGGCAATGCCTGCCGTATGCACTCCAACCCAATTTTATTCTTCTGAAATTTCCTTCTCATGATCAGGGTCCCCTGTGAGTAATTGACCTAGATAAACGTAGTTCTTTACAGACTCTAGAGACTGACTGGCGATCCTGAATTCTTGTTCCCTTGCCAAGCTATTGAATATTATCTTTGTATACTGCATATTAATCTTCAACCCCACTCTTACTGTTTCTCGGTTAAGGTCCTCAATCATTTGTTGTAATTCGTCCATATTGTAACCGAATAGGACAATGTCATCTGCAAACCGAAGGTTGCTGAGATATTCGCCGGTGGTCTTCACTCCTAAGCCTTCCCAGTCTAAGAGCTCGAATACCTCTTCTAAGCATGCAGTGAATAGCATTGGAGAGATTTGTTCCCTTGCCTGACCCCTTTCTTGATAGGTAATTTTCAACTTTTCTTGTGCAGAACCAAGGTAGCTGTGGAATCTTTGTAGATATTTGTCAAGATATTCACGTGTGCCTCCTGTACTCTTTGATTACGCAATGTCTCTATGACTGCAGGTATGTCTACTGAATAAAATGCCTTTTCATAATCTATGAAAGCCATATATAGAGGTTGATTGTACTCCGCAGTTTTCTCGATTACCTGATTGATGACATGGATGCCATCCATCGTAGAGTATCCCTTCTGAAGCCAGCCTGTTCTCTTGGTTGGCTGAAGTCAAGTGTCGTCCTGATTCTATTGGAAATTATCTTGGTGAATATTTTATACAACACAGAGAGGAAGCTAATGGGTCTATAACTCTTCAATTCTTTAACGTCTCCCTTCTTATGGATTAGTATAATTTAGGCATCCTTCCAGTCCTCTGGTACACTTGAAGTCATGAGGCATTGCGTATAAAGTGCAGCGAGCTTTTCAAGCATGATGTCTCCTTCATCTTTGATTAAATCGACTGTTATTCCATCTTTTCCTAGCCGCTTTTCCCCTGGTCATGTCTTGCAAGGCCCTTCTAACATCATCACTAGTTATAGAAGGAGCCTCTGTATCCTGTTCATCACCATTTCGAATGAAAGTAGCTTTCCAAGTTTTGTTGTCATTGATTTTATGCGGCGTCCATATTTTACGGCTTCCTCAACCTTTCCCATTTATAATTAGAATTTATAATTATAATTTTATATAAGTTTTCACGCACACTTATATTACCACCCAAATAATAAAAAAATACCTTGGTGCCAATTTTACCGCTCACATCAAGTAGCGAAACCTGAGTCGATGCGTACCGTGTTGAAACAATTTTATGGAACATACGGAGGTACACAGACACGCACACAGCTGGATCTTAGCCGCTAGTCGCTATCGGAATCCGACTACACCTTCTTTTCGCTGTCTACGGACCACAGAAAATAATCTTCAGTTCCATATAATGCATTCGAATTTCCACACATACATACAGTAAACTGGAAAATGGCGACCGCAAACCAAGACAGAAAAAAAAAAAACGTCCGTTCGTTGGCAGTGTGGCTAGCTACCTGGGTTGAGCTTTTATTTTAGTAAGAATCGGATTCGTTTTGGATTTTCAGTAGAATTAGTTACGATTGTAACGCGCATCCAAATTTTAATGCAAATTTTATTCAAAAAAAGGTGCGTGTTAGAATCATGCAAATACGGTATATCAAAAGGGGGCAGCGCCGAACACACCCGAGCATCAATTCCATAAGAGCGAACATCAGGCACAGAACCGTAGTTCCGGACCTGAGCCATTATACAGTGAGCATTAGTGCTAGTGACGTTCTCAAAGTGCTTGTCGCTGTTTGTGCTATTGCGGCAACTCTAGCCGTGTGGCAAGGAAGGGGTCAGTCTATGTGAAAGCGAAAATAAATAGTATACTGCCGCAATAAAACAGAACAATCTTCAATTCCCCCGGCTTCCGGCACGTCTAATTGATGAACAGGTCACTGTACGCTATTTATGAAAACGAGAAGGCACACAACCCAAAGTCGCACAGCAACCCCTTTCTCAGCTTCCAATTCACTCTGCGCCGAGCATAATTTAAATTAAGTCAAGTTGGCCACCACTATACGTAAGAACCTAATTACTCATTGCAGTATGTTTGTTCATGCGACAGCCTCTCGCGAAGTTATAATTTCCAGTCCCAGTGAGGGGGGAAAGATAGAATAAATTTTATTACCTGCAGCTCCAACGCTTTTGTTTCTCGCTTCTTGCAAGCACATCGCGAATGTGTAGCAGTAAAAATGGCCAGAATATTTGGGGCATGGCCTGCGGGACGTGGTCCTTGCACTCGCTCTATATGCTTCGCAACCTGAGGTCGGGTGGGGTGTGAGATATTTTACACGTTCGTTCATATAATTCTGTTTGTTGGTAGCTTTGACAGTGCGGACGTTAGCATGTGCCAGGCTAACCTCATATGCAGCGTATAATACGCAGTGCAGTATTTTTCTCGTTTTCCTTGATCATGGTATTTGAAGAGTGCATTGCTTGCCATAGTGCGTTACCCGATGATGGTCGTTTTATGACATGCGCTGAATGTAAACATGGCTACCATTTGGGTCAACCTTGTTCAGGCATCGCGCCTAGTACTTTTGCGACTAAGAGCCAAGCTAAGCGAGAAACTTGGGTCTGCAAAACCTGTCGGGCTGGCAGGCAGCGAGACGCTTCAGCATCGCAGATGGAGAGTAGCCAGATAGGAGCGGCAGTCCTGTAGAGCCATCCTTGGTTTCCGAGCTCAGGGAAATAAAATACAGTATTGCTTCTTTGTTAACTCTGCATGCAAAAGTGGATTCTCTGCTTCTGCTGAAAACTGAGTTTACTAAGCTTTCCATGAGTGTTAAAGAACTAGAGGAATCGGTCTCCTTTGTGTCGAAGCAGTATGATTCAGTACTGGAGGAGATGAAAGCTAACAAAGAGCGCGAACAGGCCCAGGAAGAGGAAATTATGCGCTTGAATGAAGTAGTCAAGGCCCAAGCGATGCAGCTTGAGCTTCTGCAGGATGTACAGAATGAGAACGAACAGTACAATCGGAAGAATAACTTGGAAATTGAAGGCCTCCCACTGGAACAAAATGAAAACCTAAGGCATGTTTTATCAGAGGAAGCTATCAAGCTAGAGCTAGAAAGCTTTTCAAACACTGATGTAGAGGCGGTGCACCGCGTGCCTAGTAAACGTAAACCGATCCCGACAGTCCTGATACGGTTCACTTCTGTAGCAGCCAGAGAAGCTTGGTTTGATTCACGAGGAAAACTGCGGCGGTTACACCAGAATGGTTCCCTACCCAAATTGTTTTTCAACGATAACTTGACAATAGCAAATCGTAGTTTGTTTTGGCGTGCAAGAACCGTGTCTAAGGAGAATGGGTACAAGTTCGCCTGGGTTAAAGGCGGAAAGATTTTCGTAAAGAAGGACGAACGTGCATCTTTGATCCGAGTAATCAGGCCAGCTGATATTGCTAGAATTGTGTAAGCAGCATGACGTCTAGTTTCTGTGTGATTCCTGATTTTAGAAGCTTCAAAACTACGTTTGGCTTGAGGTCACAACATAATTTTACTCTAGTCAGCGTAAACATAAGAAGCCTCCGAAAGTACTGGAATGAATTTAAAGAGAAAACGGAAGCGGCTAGCAATTACGTTGACTCTTTTGTTCCCACTGAAATAAATATACCACAAGTCGGTGCCGATATGTTTACGCTGTCTGGTTATCGCTCACATTTCGTGACCCGGCCACGAGGGCGAGGAGGTGGTTTAGCGATTTTTGTCCGGGACACGTATGTTACGTCTGGAGTAGATATTACGTTCGTTCATGCGGAATGCCTGGCCATAAAAATGAATATTTGAAATGTAGATTTAATCCTTTATATATATCGTCCACCATGTAACAGTGTGAGGCGATTCTTGGCAGAGCTCGATGAAATACTGGGAAAGCGGGGTTCAGCTGTGCAGTTATGCTTAACTGGTGATTTGAACATAAATACGCTATGTGTCACGTCAACTACTGTTTCCGATTACTTATCCATTTTGTCTTCTTATGGTATGGAATCCACCATAAATCATCCGACTAGAGAAGAGTGTTTAGATAACCGAGTAGTAGCGTCCTGCATAGACCACATTGTGGTGCGCGCGTCAGACTATTCCTTGACTGCTTGCGTCATAAATCAGAGGTTAGCCTACCACTATTTTGTGGCCTGTCGCCTTTCGAAGTGTTCTCTAGCTTTAGAACATCAATCGGTTGGGAACACAAAAAATGTCACAGTTTCGCCCTAAGGGCGAAGCAATGAATGCGATAGTAACACAGCAATGTCATACGAAGTAAGGTGAGCGGCTTTGGTAGCAATATGAATTGTAGTAAACATGAGCTGATTAAGTAAGTAGGTGTGCTGCGGCGTAAGTAGACCGACATGAAGAGAGACTCGATGACCACGATAAGGCGCGTGTGAAACGGTGGTGTTGATGAGAAGCGCTTCCCGTGGGCAGCGCGTGCGAATGGACACACCTGTAGCGCTGCACTGCCGACCCGGGCAGCATTGCATGTGTAGCGTGCGCTGGAAAATGTGGCCCTACTATTACTAACTGATTGAACAAGCGTGGTGTGAGCGCGTACAAACAAACATGAATAGATCACACTGAATGACTGCAGACGACTGTCAAAACGCTGGCAGCAAGCGCATACGCCGCAGTAACGGGCGAAAGTACGTGCGGTCTATCGCTTCAACGGAAACTGAGCGGCGAATGTACCGCGCATAAAGGTCAGAGCCGTGTGGAGATAAGCGACGGTGCGAGCGAGCGACGAGCGCGGTTGTTGGCAGAGTAGAAGTGCGCCCCCCCCCCCCCCCCCCCGCTTCCTCCGGCGCTGGCTTCCCGCTTCCTTGCTTGCGCGTGGGAGATTGAGTGCGTTCGCTCTCCGTGATAGCGCGCGTCCCCGCACGCTTCCGCTCGGGCATACGGCGCACGGCGAAGATTTTATCTATAGGGAACCTCACGGCGACAGCGACGGCGACGCCGACGGCAGAAATCCGGTTAAAGTGTCCATATAATTGCTATCGCAATAAAAGCAATAAAATGGAAATTCAAATCACTAATACAAAAACGTTTGACCAACACATCAGTAATTCTGACTGGTCCTTGCTGATTGATGGCAGTACACCCGATAAAGCATACGAAAAGTTCCCCACTCAACTCAAACACTTTGAGCGCCTAAGTACATATACTGTTATGAAAAAGTGCAGAAATAATGTTAGCTGACTGAATGCCGATATTATGTGTGCCATATCGTTTAGGGATTGGCTCTGGAAGCGGTGCAAACGTTCCCCTAGAAATGAGGGATTCAAAGCTGAATATAAAATGGCAAGAAACAGGGTTGTCGGGCTTTTGGGAACAGCGAAAAGAATGTATTTTTTAATAAATTCAACCAATCGCGCAAAATTCCCGCGAAAACGTGGTCTATAATAAATAATCTTAGGAGAGGAAGTGACGTTCTTACTAATCTCATTGACTCATTTCCAGATGACAAAACAGTGGTAGTTAACGCATTCAACCGTTTTTTTCTCGTGTGCTTCTGAAAATGTTTTAACCCAACAGGAAAATCATTGTACGTTGAAGGAATCTGTGTCGGCGTCCGCTTTTATGCCTAGCTTATGAACGCCTCACCTGAAAAGGATTCTTTTTAGTTTTCGGCAAAGTAAAACACCAGGAATAGATGGCATATCAGTAGGCACCCTGCGAAGAAACTTCGATGTACTTGCAAACATCTTGCTTTATTTTAATTAATGGCTTTTTAGAAACTGCAGTAATTCCCGAGACTCTGAAAACGGCTATAGTTAAGCCACTTTATATAGGAGGCAGGAAAGATAAGGTTGAAAATTATAGACCAATCTCAGTTTTGCCTGTACTTTCCCAGATACTCGAAAAATTCCTGTACGAATGCATGACGTCCTTTTTAATGAAGTTTCCTATTTTTTCACCCAGGCAGTTTGGTTTCGTTGCGAATCGAGGTACCATAGCCCTATTAGAAGAATTCTCAGATGAAGTATATTCCGCATTTGAAAACAACTTATTCACCTGTGCGCTATTTCTAGGCATAGCAAAAGCTTTTGACCGAGTGAATCATAACATTCTACTAGCAAAACTATCTTTAATGGGATTCAGAGGACCATTTCACAACGTACTGCGAAACTACAAGGAAACCATCAGTAGCAAGCAATGGCTTACAGCCGGTGTTCCCCAGGGGTCGATTTTATCACCACTTTTATTTAACATATTTGTAAATGATCTTCCTCTAGTAATTTCTAAAGGCACTATGTATCAGTATGTTGACGATACGCTAATATTAAAAAAGCATATAAATTATGAAAAGGCTGTAGGCGCCCTGCAAAATACAATACATAGTGTAATGCACTGGTTTCCGAAAAATTGTATTAATTTAAATATCGGGAAGACACAGTTAATATGTTTTAGAAATCCTTTAAAGACCACAGCAATAAAGATCCCAGTATTATTGCATCACCAGCACTGCGTTTCATGTACATGTTCCCCTATTCAGTATGTAGACTGTGTGAGATATCTAGGTTTATTCATTGATAGCAGTATGTCGTGGCAGCATCATCTGGCCTATCTGTGTGGCAAACTTAGGAGTGTCGCTTGGTTGCTTTTCATTATAAAAGGTTTTACGCCATTATGGGTAAAGAAAACCATAGTGCATGCTCTCGCGTACAGCATATTGCGATACTGAATCACCGTATTCGCTTTCTGCGCATTGCGATGGCAAACACGAATTGACAGTTTATTAAAAAATATATTGAAAAGTGTTGCCTATGGCTGTGGCCAGGTGTCAGATGACAATTTATTTTCAGCATTAGGTTTTCCTCCACTTTAGTCGTTATTTAAGCAAACTGTTGTTCTTCGTCATTTTTGGAACGACCAATTCAGAGAGACATATGTAGCCCCTCGACTTTTGAGGGACAACAAGCGTTTCATAGTTCCTCGTTCATCAACGAGGTATGGTGAGTCACGACGATCTGTCTATGTGCCAAAAATCTTTAATGATCTACTTGCCGAATTTTTCTCAGTGCAATCGAAAAAGGTTTTAAAGAAAATGTCACATTTGGTTGCCTTAATCTATATATATATATATATATATATATATATATATATATATATATAAAGCATGAAAAAAATGTTCACTATGTTGGCATAAAATGTATTTAATTCTTTGTTTTGGTTCTATATAGGCGTGAAAATATGTTCACGCTACATTAGACTAACATGTATCTAATTTTCTTTTGTTTGCACAATGTTTTGTCGGCACTAAGGTAACGCCTGTATGTACATACGCTGACCTCATCGCTGTTGCCGGCGCTGCCGGGCCTAGTCACACAAGCCATTTAGGCTTCGACAGGCCCGCCTACTATGTATTTATTCTTGTGGTGCATAAATAAACATTATTATTATTATTATTATTATTATTATTATTATTATTATTATTATTATTATTATTATTATTATTATTATTATTATTATTATTATTATTATTATTATTATTATTATTATTATTATTATTATTATTATTATTATTATTATTATTAGTTCAGCGCTCGAATACGCGTCGGTCGTCTGGAACGGCATCTCTAGATCCAACAGTGACATTATAGATCGGGTCCAGAAGAAGTTTCTAAGCATATATCATCACCGCTTTGCTAGCACGGACTCTGGGCCCTGCTCTAGCACTGTTGGATTATTGCCATTGCCCTCACTTCGCTGCCGACGTAATCGCGCTGACCTGCTTTTCCTTTTCAAACTCCTTCACGGTATCCTCATGTGTCCCTAACTCCTCAGTTGTATCAAGTTTCGTATTCCGCGCAAAATCACCAGAGAACACAGACCTTTCCATGTTGCTGCCTGTCACCACCAACACTCAACCGTCCACAGAATACAGAGTCTTTATAACGCCCACTTTCATGACCTTAATATTTTTCACAACTCGCTGTCTTTGTTCTGTTCTGAGCTTTGCGTTGTTGTCTCTTAGTTTCACATATTGTTCAACTTCCCTTCTCCTCCATTTTTTTATGTATGCATTTTGCGCCTTGTTGTATGTACCCTTTTCTTTTCAAGATAGTTATTTTTTATTCGTTGTTTTTTACTGATATTCACCTGCTGCATTTTTTATGTATACGTGTGCCAGCACTTAGACCTCATGGTTGTTCCTGGGCACGACAAATAAATGATTGATTGATTGATTGATTGATTGATTGATTGATTGATTGATTGATTGATTGATTATATACGTGGGTAGAAGAGTTTGGCATCATGGGTGATACCGGATACCTCTCGCTTATTCACAGTACATATCAAGGTTAGCCTGGCTCAAAAAATATTAACAAATAATAATAAATAAATAAATATCAAAAAGATAACATGTAAATAAAAGTCAGATCACGCTCACGCATTATTCACAAAAACTTCTAGTAAGCACATTGTACGTCCCAACAAACACAAATAGCACAAGTAATGACAGTTAGTCAAAACATTAATCATGTAAAAATAAAATTAAGGCAAGGTCACTCTTAACATTCATTTCGAGCAAATATCATTGCTGCAAAGCTAGTATGTATGCATATGCATGTATGAATAATTCATGTAACACATGCACTGCCCTAGCAATTATCAGATTCTCAGCAATTTTGATCAATTCCAGGAATTATTTTAAGGTGTTGTAGCCTTTGCAGTTTAATTGTTGGCTATGATCCCAATATTTCTTTTTTCAATGGCCGCGGTCTTCTGTTCAGGAGGCGCAAATATATCACTTAGTCTTTTTTTTTTTCAGTGGAGCATGATTAGTGCAGTGCAACAGAAGGTGTTCAATGTATTTTTCTAAAACCGAGCATGAACACACGGCGCTTTCGGCTCGAAGCATTCTATGTAACAAACAGTGTATGTATAGTACCTATAGACGCATTCTTTATATTACTGTTCCAATATAACGGCTGGCAGTGGAACATTGCTGGGGGCAGCAATAGGAAAATATGTAAACACAATAAAATGGAAATTTTTGTGAACAAAGGGAGGCGAAATTTTTGTCCGCCAGACAGAGTACTCTGAGATGATCCAAATAAATTTCCAGTCCGACCTTGATAAATTGACATAAAACATACTTATACCTAAACCAGTAAACAGTTTACGACAGCTGTCGCCATGGCTTCTGAAAACGAATGTCGCTACTACGATGATAATGAATTTAATTAGGCTCCCCTTACCTGGAATAAGCATTTTCGAGAATTTAACATAGATAAACGCAGTTTAAGGGACCAAACTGAAAGGTTGAGCATGCCTCTTTCCATGCTGGTTCAAAAGTTTGATGCTCTTTCATTTGCAGAGACATCATCATCATCATCAGCCTATTTTCATGTCCACTGCAGGACGAAGGCCTCTCCCTGCAATCTCCAGTTGCTCCTGTCTTGCGCTAGCTGATTCCAACTTGCGCCTGCAAATTTACGAATTCCATCACCCCACCTAGTTTTCTGCCGTCCTCGACTGCGCTTCCCTTCTATTGGTATCCATTCTGTAGCCCTAATGGTCCACCGGTTATCCATCCTACGCATTACATGGCCTGCCCAGCTCCATTTGTTCCGCTTAATGTCAACTACAATAACGGCTATCCCAGTTTGCTCTATGATCCACACCGCTCTCTTCCTGTCTCTTAACGTTACGCCTAACATTTTTTCATTCCATCACTCTTTGCGCGGTCCTTAAATTGTTCTCGAGCTTCTTTGTTAACGTCCAAGTTTCTTCCCCATATGTAAGCACCGGTAGAATGCAATGATTGCACACTTTTACTTTCAACGACAATGGTAAGCTCCCAGTCAGTATTTGGTAATGCCTGCCGTATGCACTCCAAGCCATTTTTATTCTTCTGTAAATTTCCTTCTCATGATCAGGATCCCCTATGAGTAATTGACCTAGATAAACGTACTCCTGTACAGACTCTAGGAGGCTGACTGGCGATCCTGAATTCTTGCTCCTTGCCAGGCTGTTGAACATTATCTATGTCTTCTGCCTATTAATGTTCAACCTCACTCTTACTCTTTCTCGGTTAAGGTCCTCAATCATTTGTTGCAATTCGTCCCCAGTGTTGCTGAACAGGATAATGTCATCTGCAAATCAAAGGTTGCTGAGATATTCGCCGTTTATCTTCACTCCTAAGCCTTCCTAGACCAACAGCTTGAATACTTCTTCTAAGCATGCAGTGAATAGCATAGAAGAGATTCTGTCTCCTTACCTGACCCCTTTCTTGATAGGTAATTTTCAACTTTTCTTGTGGAGGACAAAGGTAACGGTGGAATCTTCGTATATATTTGCCAAGGTATTCACGTATGCCTCCTGTACTCCTTGATTATGCAATGCCTCTATGACTGCAGGTATGTCTACTGAATCAAGTGCATTTTCATAATCTATGAAAATCATATATAAAGGTTGATTGTACTCCACAGATTTCTCGATTAGCTGATTGATGACATGCATGTGATCCATCGTAGAGTATCCCTTCCCGAAGCCAGCCTGTTCTCTTGGTTGATTGAAGTCAAGTGTTGCGCTGATTCTATTCGAAACTATCTTGGTGACTACTTTATACAATACTGAAAGCAAGCTAACTGGCCTATAATTCTTCAATTCTTTAACGTCTCCCGTGTTATGGATTAGTATAATGTTGGCATTCTTCCAGCTTTCTGGTACACTTGAAATCGTGAGGCATTGCGTATGAGCGTTTCAAGCATGATATATCCTCCACCTTTGATTAAATCGACTGTTATCCCATCTTCTCTTGCCGCTTTTCCCCGGGTCATGTCTTGCAAGGCCAGTTACATTTTTATCGCTAGTTATAGAAGGAGCCCCTATATTTGTTCATCACTACTTCAATTGAAGGTAGCGTTGCAGCTCTGGGTACTGTACAGGTCAGTATAACATTGTCCTTCTGGTTTTACTATATCATCGAAATTGCTGATGACATCACCCTGTTAATCTTTCAGTGCATACATCTTGCCTTGTCCTCTGCCAAGTGTTATTCTCGCTGATTTCATGTTGCGGCCATTTTTTACTACTTCCTCAATGTTTTCCACGTTAAAATTTCGAATATATCTTACTTTCTTTTTGTTGATCAGTTTTGACACTTCAGCGAATTCAATCTGATCTATTGAGTTACAGACTTTCATGCTTTGTCGTTTCTTTATTAGGTCATTTGTTACTTGGGAGAGCTTGCCTACTGGTGGCCTTGGTGCCTTACCTTCCAGTTCAATTGCTGCTTCTGAAATCAGCCTAGTTACGGTTTCATTCATTACCTCTATGTCATCTTCTACTTCCTATTCTAAAGCTGCATATTTGTCTGCGAGCACCAGCCTGAATTGGTCTGCTTTTACCCTTACTACGTCTAGGTTGGCTTGTTTCTTCTTGACAAATTTTACTCTTTCTCTTTTCAAATTGAGAGAAATCCTAGACCTCACTAACCTATGATCACTGCACTATATACCTAACACTTCTACATCCTGCACTCTGCCGGGATCGGCAGAGAGCATGAAATCCATTTCATGTCGTGTTCCTCCATTAGGACTTTTCCAGGTCCACTTCCTGTTACGGCTCTTCCTGAAGAAGGTATTCATTATTCGTAGACTATTCTTTTCCGCGAGCTCTAGCAACATCTGTCCTCTAGTGTTCCTAGAATCGATGCTGTAGCTGCCAATTGCTTGTTCCCAGCCTGCTTTTCCCCACTTTTGCAGTGAAGTAACCCATGGCTACAGTATACTGAGTTTGCGCCATCTAATTGCATATGCAACATCTTCATAAAACTGTTCTATTTCTTCATAATAATAATAATAATAATAATAATAATAATAATAATAATAATAATAATAATAATAATAATAATAATAATAATAATAATAATAATAATAATAATAGTTTATTCAACGAAAGTACAGGATACAATGTGCAGGCCTTTTCTGCCAGAGCCTGGCAGACAGCATGCAACCACATATTATTTTTCAAATAGAACAGAAAATGAACTAATAAACGTACTTCAAGGTGCTAAACCGAGGTTACTAAGAACAGTATTTCACTACTTCGGCACATTAAAAAAAAAAAAAGGCAGATAAGTTTGACTCCTTACTGACAAGTACTGAACCGTAATGGTAGTATATCTTGAACATAGATGCAAAACACAGCAAATACGCAAGTATAAATACGTTTACAACGCAGTAGATACAGTACAAGAACCGAAAAACAAATATGCAGGAAGCGAGATAGTGCATCGCCTATGTACAGCAGGAAGTTAAATCTAGGTTCCTGAGGGATTTTTTGAGCTTATATTTAGTTGTAGATAACAATATGGTACGGGGCAATTTGTTGAATATATTCGGCAGATTGTACTCGCGCGTTCTTTCCCGTCATCTGGTAGCGCAGCGTGTATTCTGTACCGCCACTTCCGTCTAAGGCAACGAAGTATGTCGTAGGGTATCTTGAATCGACGTCCCAGAAATGCTTAATCACGATGGTTTCGTTTAATAGCGAGTTGAAATTTGGCATGGTTAATATTTTTTAAATGTTGGAGTGTTTATCAAACTGCAAATGGTAAGATGTCACCTTTAATCGAGACCGCAGTGAAGCATTCTGTTTTCCCATCGAGTGACTGAATGCTGTAATGCCAGAGCGCAGTAGACTATAAGCTATAGCATGCAAAATTGTTTTTCTTATGGATAATGGCATCTAGTAACGTATTTTATATAACAAACACAGCACCGTGCGTAGTCTTTGGCAGATATAGTCAGGATGTGTGTTCCATGCAAGATCACTGTCGAAATGTATGCATAGGTATTTTACAGAGGTTGAGTAACCAATTGGATCGCAGGCACACACGGAACAGCAGGATGTGTGAAGTAAGATTCCCTGATTAAGTTGGACTTTCTTTAAGTGGTTACGGCGGTTTCTTTAAGTTTCTTTAAGTGGTTGTGAAAACAGATGACTTGGGTTTTGAAGACGTTAGTTTTTTTTAAATTCGCTGCAAACCAGTCCATTGCCTTAATCAACCTATTACCGCTAAATTAGCGAGAAGACATTTTTGAAAGAATATTCTTTATCAGACTAAACTAATATCGTGTTTCTTGTTATTATACCTTTAAAATTCAAGGCATTCGACAGGGTAATTACACATTCACCTATACGTGGGTACTTTGTCATATAACAGAACATGCTTAATAGTTTCTGCGCTATATTCAGACGCTACAGACGAGTAGTCGTCATGGGCAATTTTTCTAATAGTCACCGCGTTCAGAGAATCGTATTGACCCTTTTCGCGGCGATCCCGTGGGCGCTGCCATGTTTGATCACGTGGCGGCGCGTCCATTGCTTGCCTCAACTGCCTCCTTTGCCTCCGTGTTTACAATGGATGTGTATGACGCCGGTGCGTCTTGGCAAACCTTTGTTTCGGGAGATTTCGTAGACGGTGTGACTGCGTGGACGACACGAAGCTTTGGCCACACCTTTAGAGAACATGAAAAAGCACTGTCGGAGCTGATTCAGCTACGTCCAAACGGCGCGAGCAGCGTATATGGTGTTTGCTCTAAAAGCGGGGCTAAATATTGCATTCCAAGCCATTCAAACTTTCAGCTCATGAATTTAATCAGGATAAGCGCGTTTTGCTCTTCGTTCTTTATTTGGCAAATATTTCGAAGCAACGGCTTGTCATGTTTCTGACTCAGTAAAGTTCCTCGGTGCGGTCACTATCTGATCATTTTCTGCCTAATCACTCGCGAGTGTGCTCAGTTCCGTTAGATTTGTTCTTGCTGCCCACAAGGCTTGAAACGTAGCTGTTCTGTGCATAGTAATACTTTGTAGCTAAAACGTATTATCGCTAGTAACTCGCTTACTCTTGTGGACCGTCACGAAACATTCAGCTTCGACCATTCATGCGCTATCAGTGTAGTACTGTCAGTCATTTATTGTGCGTATATAGTGCGCATATATTCAAGTGTGCGCCCATTCACTTATTTTGACACATTGGCGTAAGAGTGGGCGTAACTTTCTGTGCCAGTTGAGGTAGACGTGTGTGTATACTGTGTGTGAAACCTACTATGACTGGCAGCGGCGCTATCCCTTCAAGGTTGTTTAACTTGCGGTACTCAATCTTGTTGACGTACCGGGGCTGAAGCCCTTTCTTTGAAGGTTAGCGATACAACGCTGGCGGATGAGCAAATTTCGGAATCCTCGAGGAAAGCCGTACATCTTGAAGTGCCAGAAACACGTACGAACAGTTGCAGCAGGGGTCCGCGAGCATTGGCCACACGTATTCATTACATTCCTTAATATGTCAGTCTCTATTTTTGCAGCCAACTACTACACACCTCTTCAATCCACATGATTCAATCCAGCATGATTGGAGCAAAGTACGTTAGCAAAAACTAAGTTGCATTTCCGACAGCTGATCACACAGAAGCAAGGTAGAGGCGGTGATGGTTTCCTATTCGTGCGTGGACGCTGATGCGACGTACGGCGCGCCGCTGAGAGCGCCATCTCGTTTCTCTAGAACAAAGAGCTCAGCTCCGCAAAAAGGGTCAATAGCCTCGTATGGTTTCGAACAGCAGTGCTGTAGCGCTTTGAAGTATCATAAAACTTCTCTCTTTAGATTTCATTCTTTTGTGTTCGATATAGTCCCATGGCTGGCTTCCTCTCCTTCACCCCAATATTCACTGTGCTTTTTCCTGGTCTTAGGAGTCTGTTGTCAAATGCGGCCTTTTTCTGGAAGCATCTACCGAAAAGCTGAGTGCTGCTAATGATAGCCGGTATGCTATCTTATATTGAACATCATCTGCTGCTACATGATCTACCACTTATTCGTCTGACTGGTACAAAGTCAAAATAGGAGGCACATATCGCAATACCATCATCAGTGGCGTGTACTGCTCCTGCTTCAGTCTCAGCCTTCACTTTAAACTACGCACACTTTGACCGTTGCTGCAAACCCATTATGCAGGTTTGATGATAACTATGATGATGATGTCCACTGTGAAAAATAGGTGGTGACAAATCTCACCAAGCTTCTTCTTTCAACTTTCTATTATATCTTTTTTTTTTTTACAGACGCCTAGAAACAAAATCTATACAACGCGGTGTATTCTTTTAAACATTGATATCTCCATATAACGTGCAACACATTCAGTGTACAATATGCAGATTTCGCACCGAAGCTAATGTGGCACAGTTATCAAACTATACAAGCGAACACGCTCCAATGTAAGACACTGACCTCGTAAACTGTTACGAAATTAACTGCGATCTATCTTGCTTGCAAACTATCTTTGCCCAGCCCTGGTACGTAAAAGCCAGTCGCACTCTGTCATTGATGACCTGACTATAATTCACTCGAATTTTGAGTGCATTGACGTACGGCGAAAGGCTATAACAGTCGCGGTTGTTTACTGCCCACCGATGGGTTAAGTGCAATATTTTAGAGCGAAGCTGTCTATTGCTAGGGTTTTATGCATTTAGCACGAGGTCGCGGGATCGAATCCCGGCCGCGGCGGCCGGGATTCGATCGCATTTCGATGGAGGCAAAATGCAAAAACGACCATGTGGTTGCGTTGTAGTGTACGTTAAAGAACTCCAGGTGGTCAAAATTAATCCGGAGCCCTCCACTACGGCGTGCCTCATAATCAGAACTGGTTTTGGCGCGTAAAACCCCAGAAAGAAGATGAAAGAAGAAGGGTTCTATGCATTTTTTGTGTCCGTCAACAGATCTGAGTGTCCAAAAACGCAGCTCCCGAATTTGATGCAAAATCGCTTCATTCTGTGCAAAAGCTTGCACGTCTCATCAGTTCGATACGCATCTTCAGCAGATTAGTTATCAATAGGCGCCATTTTCAAAATTAGTAGACTCTCAGGTAGATAATAAGGGTTTCTCAAACATTTGCCGCTGTGCGGCCCACGTCGGCCATGTGTACGCTTGCGCCGCCCTCTGTTTGTCGTCGTTCCAAGCGCTTGCGTCTCTAGTTTCCTTCCGCTCTCCTGGCGTGGCGGTCCCGTCGCGCGTGCCTAGTTTCCTCCGGCTCCCCGAGGTGGCGGTAGTCTTCCACGCGAATGTATGCCGCTGATCAAGACCGCCGATCAAAATAAAAGTGTGTGTGCGTGTGTCTTTCTTCGGGATGACCGCCGTCGCCGCTCATGAGGAATAAAATTTGCTCATACCTGTGCTAAAACTGCTTCGCCGCTAATCCACCTTCACAGCAATGGAATGGCGCGCGATTTATTATTCCCTATGACTGCTTATAAATTTACGGTTACTAATCACTGGTGATATGAATGAGCACTTTTTAAGTGACAGTGCTGCCTCGAGAGAACTGTACAAACCCACATTGTTGTTCAAATTTTACAGCACTATCCAGTAGGCTTGCTGAACAATGTGCCACATTACTTACTGTGCTCTCAACCAACACCCCAGAAAGCAGTTGTAAAAGTGGGCTACTGTCATCAGACATTAGTTAACACCGCCCTATCTTTTTTTTGCCAATTTGCCACGAAAACAGCAGTATTCCGACAGATATCGCTCGCCACTCCATCAATTCTAATACGCTGTAAATCGTTAAATACTGTGATTTCGTATATACAAAGGAGTCAATCCTAATGTAGCATATCAACATTTTTATCGAAAGCTGAAAACCTGCTGTCAAAATTCTTTCTCACACAGTCGAAACATAAGAAAAATGTTACAAAACCTTGCATTACTGAAAAACTATACGGCCGGATTTCAGGTAAAAATAAAATGTATCAATGCTAGGTCTGTTAGAACACGTTATTCCTATCTTCTAAAATTGCGTGAACAGTTTTGCAATAGGCTAAGCGCTGACATTAAGAAGTGGAAAATACAATATTATCAGCATCTATATTTTACAAATTTCGACGATCCCAGGAAAGTCTGCAAATAGGTAACTAAATGGCCTGGGTACTCAAACAAGAGGTGACACCGATGTCATCGCATGTCCAGCAATAAACCTGAATTAGAAGTTATTTCAGCAATGAAAGAGTACTTTACAAACATTGCAAAATGTGCCACCGAGCGAGAGAACGGTTGTAAAGAAACGGTGACACTGAGACTGCGGTTGACGCATTCCTGGCTTCTTTCTGAAGTCTCCCCATCTGAAATCGAAAAATCCATCCCAATAAACATTTGTAGCGATATTGTTGCTCGAGTAGACGATCTAAATGTCATTCCTATAAAATATGTAGCTCACCTGATTTCACTTTCTTTAGCAAATATAAATAATAGGATGTTGCTCAGGGGCACCTTTCCATCTGAACTGAAGATTGCTCGGATATATGCTGCTCAAAAAGGAGGCGGCGAAAGTGAAATGAATCATTATAGACTAATGTCTATTTTGCCTGTTCTCTCTGACGTTCTTGAAAGCGTGTTATTCGATATAATCGAAGGATTATCTGAAGGGGCCCTGAACCACTTTTTATCGAAATCTAGAAATGCATTTTAAGTTAAATTAGGCTGTTTCAGAACTGCTTTGCCGCAAAACGTTCTTCAATTTGTTCAGCAGAAGCGGAGTTATCGGCAACCAAACATACAGTTCGCGGTGCTTCCGCTTCTTCTTTAATGATTTGCACTACAAAGGCTACGGCGGAGAAGGGTGTGCGCAAAACGCTCAGCCTACTGAACGTCACCGTGGCGCGCAGTTCAAATGTGATTTTGGATGTTCACGTAGACGCCACTATTTCCGATTTTGACGCCTACGCCGCGCCAAATGCGGTTGTCCTCAGCGAAGTGTGCTTAGCCAGTGGACTCGTCGCGGCACACCGCGGCAGCCGCGGTATCTACGCTACGTAGCAGACCGCATTTACATGCAACTGCAGCGTTTGCTGCAGCGTTTGCAGCGTTTGCAGGCCACTCTAGCCCTGCAGCAACTGCAGGGCTAGAGTGGCCGCTCGTGCTCATATTGTAACAAGGAAAGCGAAAGGTAAAATATGTATTGCCGTACCACAGGCAATAGGCGAAATCCACCCACGAGCCGAGGCGCGCCTTCATCGTCCTCCTTTCGCTGCGACCTCGTGCGCGCGCTTGGGTAACGGGCCCGTGACACAAACCCCCGGCGGCAGGAGCACCGACTCGGTGCTGTTCAAGGACACGATAGGCAAGTAACAAGAGGACGACGGCTAAGGTTCGCGGACATAGTACGGTTTGAGCCGTACCACGTGCACAATTTCACATTGTGGGCGGCGAGTCGACGATGTCGGGGTTTGGAGGGGTGCAATTTCATAGATGAGGTCGGTGACTTGTCGAAGAACACGGTAAGGGCCTCTGTAAGGCGACAAAAGTTTTTCTGAGAGTGCGGCTCGGCGCGTTGGCGTCCAGAGGAGAACGAGGGAACCTGGTGAAAAGTGGTTGGCCGGCGATGCCTGTCGTATAAAGCTTTCTGTCTTGCTTGCGATGTGGCTAATCGGTGGCGAGCAAGCTGATGGGCATGCTCAGTTCGAGCAATGGCGTTGTGGGCATACTCAGTGGTGGTAGACGTATTAGAAGGCAGCAGGGTATCCATGGGTAAAACTGGATCACGTCCGAAGAGCAAATAAAATGGAGAGAAACCGGTGACCTCGTGGCGTGATGAATTGTAGGTGAACTTCACGAACGGAAGGTTAACGTCCCAATCGCGGTGATCCGAGGACACGTACATCGACATGTCCGTGAGCGTGCGATTTAAGCGTTCTGTTAGGCCATTAGTCTGGGGATGATAAGCGGTGGTGAGCTTGTGCCTGATTGCGCACGATATAAGAATGTCGGCGATTACTGTTGAGAGGAACTGCGGGCCTCTGTCCGTAATAAGTTGTTTAGGGGCCCCGTGATGAAGTATAACATCACGCAACAAAAAGTCGGCGACGTCAGTTGCACAGCTTGTAGGGAGGGCGCGCGTGACCGCGTACCGTGTGGTGTAATCTGTTGCGATGGCGATCCATTTGTTCCCAGAGTAAGACACTGGGAAAGGGACCAAGAAAGTCGACACCGACGCGGAAGAAAGGCGCATACGGGATGTCCAGGAGTTGAAGGGGGCCATTAGGGGAAAGGGTGGGCTTCTTTCGGCGTTGGCAGAGCTCGCATGAAGTGACGTACTGGCGTACCAGCCGATACATGTCGGGCCAGTAAAATCGGCGACGCGAGCGGTCGTACCAGCAACGCCGAGGTGGCCCGCCATGGGTACGTCATGAAGTTGAGCAATGACGGTCTGCCGCATCTGTTCCGGAATAACAAGCAGGAGCTCGATGCCGTCAGGGAACATACTTCGATGGTACAGTATTCCGTCCCGGAGTGAAAACATGCGGAGGTCGGCCTCTGAAGGCTAAGGATCCAGCCGTGCAATAAGTTGTTGCAGTGCGAGATCACGCCTTTGTTCATCTCCAATATGAGTGAGATTCGAGATCTGCATGACACAGGCCGTTGTAGTGTCGCTGGAATCACAGTCGGGTGGGTACAGCCGGGTGACGGAATAGACAGTCCGCATCCTGATGCATTCGACCAGACTTGTAGATGACGGAATAGGAGTACTCCTGCAGCCGCAAGGCCCAGCGACCGAGGCGGCCAGTTTGATCTTTCAGGGATGAAAGCCAACATAGTGCATGGCGGTCAGTGACAACAGAGAACTGTCAGCCGTAGAGGTAGGGTCGAAATTTTGCGACGGCCCACACAAGAGCAAGACATTCCCTCTCGGTGAAGGAGTACTGCTCAGACCTCGAAAGAAGACGGCTGGCGTAAGCTATCACTCGGTCATGCCCATGCTGCTGTTGTGCTAAAACAGCGCCTATGCCATGACCGCTTGCATGGGTGCGGACCTCCGTAGGGGTGGAGTCATCAAAGTGAGCCAGAATAGGGGGAGTCGCAAGCAGGGTTACCAGCGTGGTAAAAGCTGAAGCTTGTGAAGGACCCCGGGAGAAATGCACGTCTTTCTTAAGAAGTTCGGTAAGTGGCTGGGCGATAGTTGCAAAATCTCTCACGAAATGACGAAAATACGAGAAGAGGCCAACAAAGCTGCGAACGTCATGGATGGAACGTGGTACGGGGAAATCGGCCACTGCACCAACCTTGTCGGCGTCTGGCCTCATACCTGCAGCGTCAACAAGGTGCCCAAGGATTGTAATTTCACGGCGACCAAAATTACATTTGGAGGAATTCAACTGCAGGCCAGCTCTCCGGAACACATCGAGAACCACTCACATGCGCTGCAAGTGACTTGAAAAAGTAGATGAAAACACGATGACATCGTCGAGGTAGTATAGGCAAGTGGACCATTTCAAGCCCCGAAGAAGGGAGTCCATCATGCGTTCGAATGTCGTTGGGGTATTGTACAGACCAAACGGCCTGACCTTGAATTGTTAAAGACCATCTGGTGTTATGAACGTGGTCTTTTCCCGATCATTGTCGTCCACTGCAGTTTGCCAATAGCCCGAACGGAGGCCGATCGAGAAAAAATACTTAGCTCCGTGGAGACAGTCAAGCAGGTCGTCAATTCGCGGCAATGGATAAACATCCTTTTTAGTGACATTGTTTAGGTGACGATAGTCGACGCAGAAACGCCAACTGTTATCCTTCTTCTTTACGAGGACAACAGGGGAAGCCCAAGGGCTGCAAGAAGGCTCAATGATCTCCTTTTCGAGCATCTTGTCGACTTCTTCCTGAATGACGTGACGTTCAGTTGCGGACACTCGATAAGGACGCCGATAAATTGGGCGAGCATCACCCGTGTAGATCCGGTGTGCCACTATCGAGGTTTGGCCCAACAGCCCGCCGTCAAAATCAAATATGTCCCGGTATGACGTTAGCAAGCGGCGCAGCTCCTGAAAGTTGGACGTAGAAAGGTCAGGTGCTATCATTTCATCGATGTTGTCGGGTGGCTTGGACTGTGTCTTGGAGCAAGAAGACGGCAAGGTGGTATCAGGATCAATAGCAAACTGTGCGTGTTCCTTAAGGGCAGATACACTCCCCAGTCTAATGCCTTGCGGTAAGATTTGGGGAATGGTGCCAACGTTCAAAAGAGGAACGTACGTGCGGTTGTCAGCAACCGTCACAACTGCATGCGGAAGGGCTACGTTGCGCGTAAGGATCATGTCTAGCGTCGGTGATAGCACGTAGTCGCCGTCAGGTACCCGTGGGGTCGGTGACAATGGAACGTACGTAGAGGCTTTCGGCATCAGCCGAACAAACCGCAAACGATCTGATCTCTCTCTCTCTCTCTCTCTCTATATATATATATATATATATATATATATATATATATATATCAACATACATCGTGAACCATGGGAGCCCGAAAAATTATTTGAATTTGCATTTATTTCCCGCAACTATATAAAATCTCAAGGACGAGAAGCAATGAGTGCCTCACAAAGGTCCCTGATCCCGCCCAGTAGCAGCAGTACAGCGCACATAAAAAATGCACATTTTCTACACACAATTTTAATAATTACACAAAGAATTGTACTTGGTGTTTCAGTCTACAGCACAAATGTATGGCTAGTTTAGGTAATAGTATTGTCGAGATTATACGCAACGATGTACAATCACATATATTACTTGCAATATTCACAAGAAAAAAATACAGCAGATGTGTGCGACCATGGAGAATTACTACCCGATTTCCAGCGAAGCTGTTTCTTTCGAACAGTTGCAATAAAGGTTTCAGTTTCTTGTAATTATATCGCATACTTTAAGAAGTTGTCCATATATATATATACGGCTGTTCCGTTTGAAAACTTGCCCGCATCTATTGCTTTGGAACACTTCTTGTCAGAAATTCTTAAAAAGGCAGTAATTCATCAACACACATGTTACGTCGCCATAACATTTACCATGGTGTCCTCCCCCCTCCCTTGCTCTCTTGAGGCCTTCATTTGCCGGTATTATTGTTTTATTTTGGCACGCTAAATTATCTGATAGGACTAAATCACACAGTAATCATAAATTCCTTCCCGCAGAATGAAACTAGATAGAAGGAATAGGCGCGCGCAGACAGAAGGAGCATACGTAAAGACTGGCGCGAGCGAAGATACTGCTCCGGGAGAGCAGGCCTGGTCTTTATTGCGGCCCGAACTGCTCCCCCGGGAAATGAGAGGGATGAGTCATTGCATTTTTTGCTGGCTTAGGGGGGTATGAGCGATTGCTGATGATCATAGTTTTTGCTCGCACACATGAAAATTTCACGGAACCCTAACTACAAAGCTGTAAAAAACGACGGCTTGGCACTTATTTGCAACGCTTCTAACTGGACCAGGAACGTAAAGATTTTGCCGCACATTGCAGTTTCCATGTCCCCCCGTAACCTACAGTTATGTCGGGACACTGGGAAACATAGCTGACAGCGGCCATATCACACACTCTAACACTTTAATAAGACTTTTTTTTTACAAAGGCTGTGTTTGATCCAACCGCATTTAACTTCGCACAGAGGCTTTCCATAGCGTAGCACCAATTTTCGCTAAATTTGGCCTTGGTGGCTTTTACAGTTCTGCCAGGGCAGCGGGCTCAATTCATCCCCGCTCGTTATACACGCTCATAACACTCTAGAGTACTTGCATACGTAATTCATTGCGAAAGCCCCAATTAACTATATATTTTGAATTTCACGTACACATCACCCTTTAACTTGTCCTTGCAGTCACCAAAAATAATAAAGCTGTCTCCTTAGTTCAGCGAGGTCGACACCAGGCGAAACTATTATATCACGCATGAAAAAGTAAAAAGAAAAAATATGAGGGTTAAATAATTATTCTGAACGCTTCTAAATAAGCTAGAAAAGTGAAAACTACGCGACACATTGCCCTTAAAATGCTGCCTATTCCTTAAATGTATAAAATAACTGAACCGCAGAGTTCTCTTGGGATATTGGGAAACCTAGCTAAGAGCAGCAGCGCGATACTTTCCTACACTTGCTTACAATTTTTTAACGCCGTGTTTGATCAACACGCATTTGCCATCACACATAGAATTGGCGTATTGTTCCCCTTGTGTTCGTAAAATTTGATCTAACTTGTAGCTGTAATTATGCCACTGCAGCCGTCTAAGTTTTACACCGTTCGTAAAACAGACTAATAACGCTGTGGTCCACTAGCATACGTATTCTACTAGAAAAGACACATTTCACCCACCCATTTGGAACATTGCCTACACATTGGTCACACCATGCCCCTAATTTTCCCCAGATATAAACAAAATGCCTCGTTTAGTTCACCGAGGGCACCGGAGAAAGAAACTGCGAATCTCTTATGATGCATGAAAACACATGAAAAACCGGGGGCTCAGTAATTATCTGCAACACTTGCAAAAGTGAAAGTTCCGCAACGCACTGCGTTTAAAGTTATCTCAATTGTCGCGGAATTTCAACCGTTTCTCGTGGCGTTGTTTTCGAAATCTGGGAAACATTTCGATTAGCAGCAGTATCGCATCGTGGAAGGCTTCAATGAGAAACTTTCTACAAAGGCTGTAATGGACCTACAGAGAATAAACATATGTCGTTCGTCATTCACAACACTGCTTCGTACTTCGAATAAATATAAACACCGTGCCCCACATATTTTACCTGGAATATCGAGGCAGAACAACTAAATGCCGTGTATAACGCGTAAAAGGTGGGAGAAAGCGACTATTCAGTAAAGGTTTTCAGAGTACACAAGCAATCTACACAGTGCAAATTTTTGGTACACGTCACCCCCCCCCCCCCCAAAAAAAAAAAAGAGCCCTCATTTTTTCAGAACCTGGTGTTTTTGCTCCTGCCGGGAAACAAGTAATAGCTGCATCTCTTATTTAGAAATAGCCTGAAAATTTAATTGTCAAAGTCATAAGTGACACATGCCCTTAGAAAAAATTAAGCCAGCTCCACGCTTCTGAAATCTGATGAAACATCGGAGCTTTGCGAGCGTGGGTGTATAACGTAGTGGGTATGACGCTCGCCTTCTGACCGTGTGTACACAGATGAAAATCCCGCCTCTCCCTCTTTCCTTCCTTCTCTCTCTCGCTCACATTTTCTCTTTTTCTCGCCCATAGCAACTTGTGTTACAATCGTCGGTACAGCATAATAGTATGGTTCCCATAAATGCATGTTCTTGAAGCGTGGGTGTATATAGCCTAGTGGTTATGACACTCGCCGAATCCCGCCTCGCCAAGAAAGGTTTTTATTTATTTATTTACTTGTTAATAAATTTATTTATTTATTTCTCTCACTCTCTGTCTGTCTCTTTTCTTTTTCTCTCTGCATTTCACACTCTCTCTCCACTTCGCTCGAAACTGCGAACACCATTGCTCCGTAGGAATCAACCTCGACCTTAAACAGCTCCACTGTTAAAAAATCAAGTCTGTGCTCTATTGGTATTGAAATGGCTCTGCATGTTCCACCAAGGTCACTTTCACGAGCATATCTACGATAAGTCGTGATTATACAATGAAATTCGACAGTAATACCTTTAATAGGTTTGATTAGATTTTTGATGGTGATAAGATACCGAGACTGAAACGCTATGAGGGCTATCTCTGGACAAAGTTTAAATAGTTCCATCATTTGATAATCCAACGACTTCATGCCAAGGCACGCCAGTCGGTGGCCGCGGCTGATTATAATGCTTAATTCTGACCTCCCCCTCGCCCGCAGGTTTAATATGGGAAGCTGATTGTGCTTTGCAGTACGGATATAGTGGTCCCCAAAAAATGGGCATGGTGCAAGTAGGGCAAGCTGACATTTGTTAGGGCGGGAACCGCCCAACGCCACGTCTTCTCGGCAACGTGAGCGTATTTGGTGAATCCCGCGCGTCGCCTGCTATACAGGGCGTCCCAAGAAGGCACAAAAGACAATCCCTGATGTCCAATCAGGGGACGAGTAGTAAAGAAAATAATTACTTATGTGGCCACTCTATTAAGAAAGAAAATTTACCTTCAGATGTAGTTTCAATGGACTTTCCAGCGTGCAACCGAAAGTGCCCGCTTTCAAAAGTGGGAGGGGGGGGGGGGGACTTGCATTATGCCCACGTCTGACAGTGGGGGGGCAAGTACTGGCACGGACGGGATCCTGAGACGTTGAGGGTGGCCTGCCGACCAAGAGACGCCGGCGGAAAAGGCACAAACCTGACCTTTTTGCGATATCGGGATGGAGCGAAGCGGCCAGCGAGCAGTGTCACAAGCGCTCGTGACACTGCCTCGTGACGGAAAAGGGGAAAAGGGACACGTCGCACGCTATTGCCGCCGCCGCCTTCAAACTTCCAGGGACGCTGCCCGGCCGTTCCAGTATGGCAGTCAGCCCATGTGCCAATCAGGCCCAGGTACTTCCCAGCGGTTTGTTCGTGCTGACCTCCCTGAATTTCCGTCGCGCCGCTCACTATCGCCCCGTCGACCATCGCACCCTCTGACGAAGAAAACTAAGCGCCACAAATTAAGAGGCAAGAACTGCGCCATCCTCTCCCTCCCAAGTCCTCGCCCCTCTCTAGCTAACATGGTCGCAATAGCTGTCGACTATGTCTACTTTTGCGCTAGTGGACACCGGCGCCGTCGTTTCAGTTATAACCGCCAAACTCCGCCGTTGCTGCGCAAGGTGTCCATGCCGCTCTCTGGACTGTCGCTTCACACGGCAAGCGCGCAGCACGTGACACCTCTTGCAGCCTGTACTGCCCGTATGCCCATACAAGGCGTTATGTACATTGTCGAGTTTATTGTTCTTTCTGCTCACTTGACATCATCCTAGGGTGGGACTTCCTATCCCGTCACAATGCCGTCATCGACTGCGCACGAGCAGAAGTTGAATTTTCACCGTTGTGTGACGCATCATTCCAGGACGCTCTTCATCAGCCACCTGAACTGGTCGTGCGTGAGGACACCGACATTCCGCCTTGCTCTTGTGCCCTTGTCACAGTCTTCTGCGGTGCTGTCACCGATGCTAGGGCCTACTTTCCACTGTCTGGCATCTTTGTGAGTCACAAAGCCGTTCCACTCATCAGGAGCATATAAAACGTCTGATTTCGCCTCAGGACACGTCAGAAAACCCCCCTCACTACACCACACGTCCCCGATTTTAATCCCGTCGTCTTCCCTCGGAGACTGGACTGGGGAATCTGATGTCAGTAGCTCGGCCAATCCCAATCGTTGAATCCGTTCCGCCGGGCCCGCCTCCAATGCCGCACCTCCACCCCCGCATTCTTGAGATGCGTGGCCGCCTGAGAAAATTAGCTCGATGCTGTTCCCACGGTTTTGGGCGACGATGGCCGCTTTCATCAATTACCGGGCTTTGCATGACGGCCCTCTTGTCAGGATCAGGATTTGGTAGTAATCTTCACGGTAATTACCATTTCCATCGATGGTGGTGGTTGTTGTTGACTCGACGCGAACTCCTTTGTTAGCGCGTCACAGTCTATGACACGCCTGGCCGCTGTCGGTGCGCGCGCTGATGAATGGACCACCTCGTTGGAAACGTCCAAGATATGCACTTGTCCAGGTTGAGACGTAACAACAGTATATACGCGTACCACAGGCAATAGGCGAAATCCACCCACGAGCCGAGGCGCGCCTTCATTGTCTTCCTTTCGCTGCGTCCTCGTGCGCGCGCTTGGGTAACGGGCCCGTGACAATATATGCTCCTGTCTGGCTCTGCTGCGTGGTGCGGACCGGCTTTGTCCTGCACCAGCTTTGACAGACACATAGTAGCCACATCCAAGTTGCGCATTTTGAACCGCTATGCATAGCTCATTACGAAGTGAAGTCTGCCAAGGCGTCTAACCAGGAGCGACCAGGAGTGAGCGCGCGCTAGCAAGCGTTCTGACCTTAAGTTTCGCGGGGTTCGAGGCTAGTTGAGTGTTCAAAAATTAGCGAGACCCGACGCCTACGACACCGATAAGCAGGGTAGCCAAACTTTAATTCCTACGCGGGCGGCTGCGCTTGAGTAGACGATATTCGGCTTCTTCCAGAAGTACGTAATTATTACCGAAATTCAAAAACAGATTTTCGCTTACTGCAGCCTGTTTATTAAACTGCGTCAATAAATATACACAGTAACAGTAGGAAGAAGCGCACAGATCCAAACACCCTTCTTGATTGATGTCAGCTATTGGCCAATAGCAGCCGCCTATGAGAATCTGCTATATTACGAAATAAAGCGTCCAGAAAAGAGTGAGGAGCAGGCTTAATTCCGTTGAAAACAGAGCGTTTGAGAGACAGGTGCGAGATCCGCTTGCGAGATCCACGCGCGGCGCAAGACTGCAAAATTTGGATGAGATGTTCACAGCAGCGTATGCTATCCGTGGGCTGTGTTCTTTCACCAAGCAATTCGGTTGAAACTTCAGGAATGCAGTTCATGTATAGACGAAACTCAGGACTTGTGATGTAGGGTAAATGGGAGTGCCTGCAACCTTTAGCACAATGCGTGAGACGTCTTGCCTCGTAAACTTGCTCGCAGAGCACTTCTTGGCGTCATCTCAAGACCTCGAAGCATGAGGAACTTCAGTATCCAATTGATGGCATTTTGTATCCGCGCCTGCAGTAAGCGCATGCTATGGGCGCAATACACAAATATAATCTGCATAAAGCGAAATATTCACTGAATTTGTCCTGCATTTTTCAAGAAGAATGAGGAAGAGGTTAAGTAAGGTTGGGCCTAAAACTCCACCCTGGAGAACACCTAGCAATATTTTGCGCGCCGTGGTATCCCCGTCATAGGCCACCATATACACTGACCTGTTTACGAAGTAGTCACAGATCTAATTCCACCATCGGGCAAATTCATACGCAAACAAAGAACTACTGATCAGAACACACGTTACGCGCAATTAATACATGGGATTGCGATGTACAATCACTCCGTAAATAGTTTCTAAGCATGCTGTAGTCCCAGAAGTTAAATTAAGCTACGACTGCAAGCGCGGTCGAACCTAGAAACGCAACAATACAGCGTAGTCGTTTACGACTAGCTCACGTTTGAATTTCCGCCGATAGCACACGCGACGAATTGCGCCCAAGTCCAGGAATTTTGGACATTGCCCCTTGCACAATTCGTTGAACTTCACCGCAATACACTAGCGTAACTCAGTGGGCAGCATTGAAAAAATTATATTTCCAGACGTCTACCGAGTTTCAGCAAGTTTTTGTAATCAACGTTGAGAGGGTACTTTTAACACCATACGCATTTACTGCAATTAGTCGGCACATCGCTGCGTCAGTCTTTTGGTTGGGAACAAACCACTACTCGCAGTGTTTTGTATAACGCAGTACTAAGAGTCGAGGAAGTGACGTAAACGCGCATGTTATTAACAGCAGGTACCCCCTCGAGATTGCTATTTGAAACTTGTCGAAATTCGGCGGATATTTTCAAATATGTTCTTTCCAAAATGCCAACCTTTAAGCTACGCTGGTATATTGCAGTGAAGTTCAACAGATTGCCGAAGGGGGCAATGTCCAAAATGCCTGGGTGTGTACGGATTTGCAGGCGTAATAATGGCCTCATGTGTCACTAAAGCTCCTTTGATGCCAAGGTTCACAGCTACAGTGATGAGTGAAAAGAATATAAGGGGATCCGAGGGGATCGATTTTCTATCAGTTACATCCATATGAAAAAAAAAAGGACAAATGAAGTCGGAGAAAGCTTAGGGGAAGTTATTTGTCATATTTAACCGAAATGTATAAATAATAAGGAAAAGGGACATGAAAGTGGAGCAAGAGATAATGATGCACAAAATAAGTGTAATGTCTCTCAGCGCATGCGTCCAGTCATTATTTCCTTCCTTCTCTCCCTTTGCTTTTCTAACGGCATATTGGGGTGGTCATTGAGAGCGCTCTGGCCGAACAACGCAGTTGGTCATAAACAGTTTTAACGCTGTATTACGTGAACAACTAGGTATGGAAGTGACGATCCTGCTTCCTGGTCATCAGTAAAGCCAGCCTACGCTGGCAATAACGTTTGATTGCTCTATTACATGACCTTTGTAGCGCTGCCAGAGCGCTCGGAAATGACCACCCGAATATGCCACAAATATTTCCCAGCCGGGAATACACCGCTGTCTTTTTGGCCAGCGATACTAGTCTGGTTTTTGTGCATAGCTGCCGGCTGCTAACCTAGCTGCCGGCTGCTGACCGGTAGAATGTAACACATAGTTTGACGGAGGTGGGAGACGAACCCACATCTTCCGCATTAAAACGACACGTCATGGACGCGTCGGCAAAGTGTCTCTAAAAACTTCCTAACGGCGAGCGCAGAGCAAGAACCAGGGATGTGATATTAAAAATTAATATTACTAGATAGAAAACAAAATTAATATTCAAAGTATTATAATAAGTACAATTAGAAACAAGCTACTGACTATTCCCATAACAACAGTCACAATAACGACTTGAACATAGTCGTAGCCTGAGCGACTTTTATGTCAGCCGGGAAACCCCACTACTCGCCGCTTGGGCCCGCAATCGCAAAAATTCTCACGCTCAAGATCATTTGGCTTATTGGCTGGAGTTAGGGCGTCCGGCTCTCACATCAATTTTGTCACTATGAAGTCATCGCTATCGTGATCGAGTGTCCAACACCCGAACAGGGCGGTACTGAACGTGACTCCTCTGTACTAGAAACAGGGTGACTCATCTGGAGTTGAAATCATCGCAAAAAATGGGAGTAAAACGCGTGTTTATAAGCAATTGATAAAGGCAACTTGTTTGTCAGAGTTGAGCTTCCAAACGCGAGAACGTAGTTCGGACTGCGTCTTTCTCAGTTCCGACGCAAAACAGAGTTCCGACCTGTGCTTTATTGCTGTACACGCTACCGCACACACAGTTCAGTCCCCATTGAACTTCAAAAACTCTTTCAATCGACACTTCAGAGCGATTGCTCTCCTATCGTACCAACCCGCTATTCGGGAAGTGCCTTCTGCCGTAACAGCGCCTCCTCTATGCAGCCGATCCAACGGTTCACCACCCTCTCCGATCGCCCTTTCCTACTCTTCCCCGTCGGCTAGCGTTCGCGCCTGCTTCACGGTCGTGGGAGAGAGTACCCTCTGGGTGGCGCCTTACGACGGTCGGAGGAAGTAATCCTGACAGATGCGTGAAGCGTCGACCGCATCTCAGCAGGAACGGCAGTGGCGCACGCGTGACGCAAGCAGTCGTACCCTCTGGGTAGCGTCACATAGCGGCAACTCACTGAACTAAGGCGGACAAACGGCTCCCATTGCGGAGCGAGCAAATGCACTGGCATTGAAAAAATACAGGAGGCGCTGGCCATAATCGCCGCCTGAAATAGAATGAGCGTAGAAATTTGAAACAATTGGTGTAGCTTGCTAGCTCAATCAAATATTCACCAGTGAGGCACCCTATTCTCCACTACTATATAAGCTGACTACAATATCTCGAAACTATGCGGTTACAAGAAAGAGCGACGTACCTTGTGTTGCTCGACCTACCGGCGAACTTAAACAGCGTCACGGAAAAGAAATACAAGATTGGTGCCGGAAATCAGACAGCAAGCTCCTCTTCGCATTATCTAGGGGGAAAAAGACTATATAAGGACACTGAACCATCATTTCGGTGCCACAGTTAGCATTAGTAGCTGTTCCCCTATTTGGATGTTGTGACGACTTCTTTTGCAGCTCGTTGGTATAAGATTTTTCGCTATGATTACCACGATTACCTTCTGTCATAATCTTTGTGAAGCTCGAAGCCAGGCAAGGAAATAGCACCCGCTATTGAGATAGCACCGAGGTCATGATCAGGCAGCCATTCCTAGTTTTTGTTACAAATCATTTTGAACAATGTATGCATGTATCCATGTGTGGCCCTTCTCGTTCACTGCAGCAGTCACAGTGTTTTCAAAATGGACGCATACGTTCACTTCCGTTGAATTCACTTGTGTCTTATTACCTCGACGTTAGCCGCTTGTGCCCTTTTCGGGTCACATTTACTACAACAGTAGTGCTGTCAATGTCAAGCACAAAGTCCAGCGTGATGGTAACCGCAATACTAAGTTAAAGAAAACGCCACCACGCTTTCACTAGAATTGTATACCACTACTGTTAGCGCCCCACATTTGCTATAAACATTTATACGACCTCCATGCAATAAATAAAATAAAACTGTGGAAGTTGTGTAAGGCAGCTGTTTTATATCATGGACAATTCGAAAAAACCCATCAAATAATAACGAGTTTCAATATAACTATCAATTTCTTTCTTATTTTAACTGATACATATTGCCTTCAATCACACAAGCTGTTTGTTTGGGCCCATAGCCAAGGTCACCTAATGTTACAAAAGAACGCATAATCGAAGCGCGCCGTGCATCACTCAAGCCAGCCAGGAAACAAGACGGCGCCACGGCAGCTTCGACAGAGGGGGAGAACGCATACGCCACAGACAGCCGACGCGATCGACGGAGTCTAGAAGGTACAACAAGATACCCGAAGGCGACGGTAACGAGAGAGAGAGCTGATACACCCTCTCAGACCCCGACACAAACGGCGGGTTGAGAGAGAGAGAGAGAGGGAGAAACCCGAGCGCGCGCCAACGGATGAGTCACCACCCTCCTCGACGACGCTCCTACGGCCGCGGCTGAAAATGTGAGAATTGACTAGAAGATTCCCAGGCTTTGTTCATGCTACGGGATCACGACTCTAATAGGAAGGTTAGAGAAGTGCCGGCAAAGGCTATGAAAGAGCCGTGCGAGAATCGGAAGGGGGATCAGACCGCGCCGGTGAAGAGATCTGACGTGAAGACTGACCGTCTGTGATAGAAGGGGATTCCCCGACAAGCTAACCGATGAGTTCATCGAGCGTCTGCATTTCCGGAAGAAATTCCTTCTTCGAGATTTGCCTCGAGCTACGCCGAGATCATCCGGCTCAAGACCAGCACGGGTGAATACGATTGGACACTTTGTGTTCCTATTCATTCTGTACTTTACGTGTTGGACTCTTAGTGCTTGTCGTTATTTATTTTCTAATATTTTGTTAATACCCATCTGAATTGTATTGTGATGTGTCTAGCCGAAGTGTGCACTTATGTATGTAACTGCCTTGGTTGAAGAATATATTTTGTTGTGTTTTGACAACTCTGGGCTCTGACTTGGTCTTTGGACCACAACCGGCGTTCGCTGGCACACCAGAGGGCCCCTTATTAATTGTCCTTGCTTTCGTGGGGTTATTTTCGGAAGCTAATAAGTCGGCTTTGGAATTTGGCCATGCATTGGCGCCTCGTTCACGGGGTGTGTGACACCTAAATTTCACCCACTATAATGTCTCAGTGGAGGCGGTTTTCGGCTACTGAGCTCGAGGCTGTGGGTTCGATTCCCTATCGCCGTGGCCGCATCTCAATGGAGGAGAAATGCGCAAACGCTCGTGTACCTATATATATTTAGGTAAATATTAAGGAACCCCAAGAAGACAAAATTATTCCGAAAACCTCCACTACGGCGACTCTTGCAGCTGTAGTGTTGCTTTGAGGTTTAAACCCCCTGAATCAATCACATAAATTTCAGACAGTATGGTGAAGTCACCAGAAAATTTACCTCTAATAATATTAAAGCGCAGACGAAGACAGGACGACAAGAAGCAAGGACAAGCGCTTGTGGACAATGTTTCGTGTCGTCATGTCTTCCTTTGCGCTTCTACTATTACTGGACCATGAAATACCGACTAGCCCAAACTGTCACCTTTCTTTTAAAAAATTTACTGAGTTTTGCAAATTCTGCGTGCCCCGAATGTTTGTGGTCAGCTGTACTCCGTCCCTTCAACCCCTATGTGGAGTCAACCCCTATGCTGAGTTCCGTGCAAAGTTTGGCCAATGTTTACGTTGGCCCAATGGAATTCGGCAGATTCTAAAAACAAGCGGCTTTGTTCCCCGGATCTTGATCTGAAGTTCCGTCTTCCACATAGCTTACCACGTCGGGAGGTAACTCTCATTTGTCGCCAGTAGCTTTGAGTAGCCTTTACCAATGCGTACTCCTACCTCATCGGAATGGCCAAAGTCCAGATTGTGAAGTTTGCGGGTGCAGAGAGACGATAGCGCACCTTTTGTGTGATTGTCGTCGCTTCAATGCACAAAGAAAAGCCCTCAGCACCACACTCGACAGGATTGACAACCATCCCCTCACGGAAGCCAGAATTCTTGAACCCTGGTCCCAGCCGACGTCGGCACGAACTGCTTTAAAAGCGCTAGCGTGCTTTTTAAAAGAAACGGGACTCATTAAACAACTATAGAATGTGCGAACTGATGCGTTACTTTTTTTTATCTTCTCTTGTTTTCTTATCTTCTCTGCCATCACCTAGTGCAGAGTAGCCAACTGGACACTTAATCTGGTTAACCTCTCTGCCTTTCATCTCTTGTTTTCTCTCTCACTCTTGACCAACGCTCTTGTAATAAGGGGAGCGAATGCCTCCGCTCCCCGTCCTCCTCTCCCCCATCCCTATACATCACGCACTTTCAATTTCCCTGCGTAATGCAGTGGATATCAAAGCAACGTGTTGCACTACAGGGAATTCAAAACTATCTTCTTGTATGATACAAAAGGAATAAACTGAAACCGAGCCATGAACAAATCAACATCAATGTGTTTACCATAGGTGTGATTCAGACATGTATCGGGTGTTCGGAAGCTACAATGTGCTTAACATCGGTGATCGTAACCATACCTCCCTTATTTCCCTACCCATCCACACTTCAGTTTATTCTGGTAATAGTACGAGTCATGAAAGGGGGGAAACTGCGATTGTGTTGTTCGATATCCTCAGTGATTCTGTCTTTTTTTCTACTTCATGCAAGGTACCGAGAAGACCCAAGCATATATAATCGAATTTCGTGTTTTTTTTTTTTTCATCGAATTCATTTTCCTCCTAAACAAAACCTCGAATCCAAACCGCGCACCAGTAGTCAACAATCATTTTACGTTTACTTTGCCCACAAGTTAAAAGGAAACAAAAAGGGGCTAGCACAGCATGCTTAGCATACCTTGCAAGCAAGCCATCGAGAGGGGAACTGATGAAATTTCATAGCAGGGAACTATATTTTTGTAGATTGCTCTTTTGTTTTGTTTTTGTTCTTTTTTTTACTCCTACTTCGGATCATTTTATCACTCGTTTCTTAGTACTGCATTTTTATTGCTATGCCATCACCGGTGAATGTCAAATACTTGCATTATTGGATTTTTGAGGGTTCAAGGACACCGCGTATTCTAAGCGCTAGGCATTCAGGCATTAAAATAACTTGCAGCCGGAAAGCCAGGACATTTTCGTTGAGAACAGAGAATATTCGGACAGCGACCATCTAAAAATAAAGAAAGAAAAAAAAATTAACGATTGGTATAAGACTTCAATATTAGGCGTTATTTTCTCACCGATGAATGCTGGGGATGTACATTTCAGTACAGTTTGCAAACGGTAAAATTAAACGTTGCTTTGCCGTGCCCACACACATTCGCTTCATCAGTGTAATCCACTTGTCAATGCACTTTTCAGAGTTCGCTAATCAAATGATCGATACTAGACATTTTCAATGATCCAAGCCAAGGTCGTCCCCGTCTCAACAGGTGGCTCCTGGACACCACATAAGAACATCCTTGCTATGCGGATGCGTTTGATTGCTTTGATTTGTTTTGTTGGCTTTGTTTTGCTTGTTTTGCTTTGCTTAGCTACTTTGCTTTGCTTGCTGGTTTTATTTTGGTTGATGTATTATTTTGTTCTTACAAAGCAAGCATAGCGGTCTGTGCAAAACAATAGACAAACCCAATGACGAGGTTGCCGCATATCCAAAGTGTAAAGGAAAATCTTGCATTTCCAGCATGATTTTTAACAATGCTGACGATTGCTCTGTCGACTCCCTTCTTATTGCTCTAGCTATGCTGCACTACATTTCCCTTACGTTACTCACTGACTGCCCTCCAATGCCTCTCTCAGGCTAACACGAAACTCTTGGAAGGAATGTAAGCCCGAGCTCCCAGAATATGCCTGGACCTCCCCAAAAGCACCTCAACTATAGGAGTCATGACAAGAGAACATGCGCCTCGGGCTGATTGTGCAGGAATCACTGCAACATCGGGTGCGATACGTCGCCAGAGACCATGATCATCCGCTGGCAGCTGGTTGTGTGTATGAGGTGCGCGACCTGCTCCCACCTAGCTACCATGAGATGTTCCGGCTATTGGCTGCCACCTTGAAAGTTCGCTGCTTGGGAGGTCACTATGACGATGCCTGATATCAAGAGCAACGCCAATACTCGAGTTACAGCTCTAGTTTGCTTTCCTCTTCAGAATATTTCAAACTCCTATAGCACCTGCTGCCACATCTACACTGATGGCTCGGTCACATCCAAGTCGTCTAGCACTGGCGTCTTATATTTCCTCATTGAATACAACAATATCAGCGAGGTACAAGAACATGGCAACTGCTACTGCGTTTTCTGCGCTGCGAGAAGCTTTTGGCCTGCATCCTAGAACAACCTGTTAGAGCGTGGGTGATCTTCACCGAGTCGCGGGCGACCCTACAATGTCCGAGGTCACCGCGTACGCAATAGCAACTATACTGGCTGACCCCAGCTATCTACACAATGTCCCATAGGTTGAATCACAGTGTTGCACTACAGTGGATGTCCGACCACGGTGGTACAGAGGGCAACGTGAAAGTCGCTCGAGCTGCTGGAACTGCCCCCGATAGCTCCGTCGAGACGATCCTAATACCATTATCTTGACGTGACTCTGCAGCTCTTTTTTGTGCCTGCCGTTGCGTGGCGCTCGCACCGTTCCCTATGGAACAGTGTGTAAAGCTAGTATATACGGGCCCCTTTGCAATATTGGTCCCAACTGCGACTTTAGCATGCCGCGTGGCCTCGACAGCTGCGATTGTGCGTGTTTGCACCGCATTCGGCTCAATGTTGCTTTCACCAATCACTGTTATTTCATCAGTGCAATATTTCACCGTTTCACACATGCAGTGATCGAGAAGAATTGGCACACATAATAGAGAGTTTTAGCTGAGCGCTTACGGTCCACCCCTCTCAGACTGGTGTATAGCAATTTGCACACAACCACTTAGCCAGATGGCTATAGAGCGCGTGCTCACAACGCTCATGCCGGCAGCGGAACGTAGAACGCTTCCCTCGCTTCGCTATTAAGACAATTGAGCGGCGCGTAAGGGTAAGTAAACTCGGCTTCTTGGTCGTTTTGCAGCCAAGTAGCTGCGCGTCGCTCGCGTTTCGGCAAGATGCGCATATCGGAAATGCGAAATCTACGCAGTTCCCTGGCATTTCCTCGGCGTGTGAAATCTGAGGGGATCGGAGCGTAAGCGACGCTCCGATAAAACTGCCTAATATGTGCACGCAGGGTCAAAAGTTTACCGGACGCGGTTTCCACGAAAAAGTAGAATATCATCCACAGCTTTACCTTGGAGTTATAAAAACAGCACACAACTATGTCGGTCGCGCGCACTAGTACACGTAACACATTCGATATCCGAGCTCCACGCCCATGATCAGGAAATATTCTTCTTCTCAGATCTTACATCCCGTGTGCTTTTGAACCTGCATGTACGTGAAAACATTTTGTAAATTCAAGAAATGACTTAACGAGCTCAATGAACCTTCGTCGAGATGCAACGCCTTGAACTGCGACATGTTCTTGGACCCTGTGGGAACGCTACTGCTGCTTTGCGCGCGACATAGGTGCTTTGGACTGTTTTAAGAGAGGCTCATAATTATGACCTTTAGAATTTACTCCGTCCACGTAACGTTTTAGTTAGAGAGTTTCTTGGTCTTTTGTTGTTTTTGTTTATCTTTCATGAATAAGTGTCCATGTTTTTTTTTTATTGAGAGATTTATTTCGTCGTTTTTTTCATTGGTACCGTCTTTTTTTCGCTGGTGTCTTATTTTCTATTTCTATTTATTTCATATTTCACTCTAATCATGAGTAGCATGTCAGGCATTTCGCTAGACTAACATCTCCAGCTCTAATTAACGTATATTTTTCTCCCAAGTGGCGCACCCCTGAAACGACGGATGCCTGGCCAGGCTGGTGCTTGTATCCGGTCTTATAAAGCGGTGGATGTCAAGCGGTAGGGTTCGAACCACGCACCTCACGCCCATGATTGACCATCGCCACGGTGGTCTTCTAGGGTGCGATCTTGTGCGCGTTCCAAATAGAACGGAGGCGGTCGTTCCACCGAGCCGCGCACGATTGGTCAATTTGAACCGTGACGAACGCCATGACGTTAATTGTGACGTGAGCCGTGACGTCTTGTTGCTGTCAATCATTCCGTGTCGTCTGCTATCGGACGAACGCAACGGAACGGATGCCGAGTCCGTCCGTTTCGATAGAGCGGATTAGAACGGCTACCAGACGGCTTGGATTGGATTAAAACGTAAGCGCTTGGGACAGTTAGCCTCTTTCGTATCCGGTTCAATCCAATTCGGCAGTCCCAACCACAGTTTCTCACCATATTACCTAGAGGGAAAACTGGCGCTGCTTCGCTGTGATATTCATGGGAATGCCGGTATATTGTGACTTCGGATTGGCATCGTTCTCGGAGAGCCAAGAAAGCCTTGAAGACGCGCCTGGCTAGCGCCGTTCCGTCTGTTATAATGATTCATTTCCTGATAAAATAGCATGTAAAAAACTGCTTTAGCTTTATTATTACACAAAAGCATGTTTTGTTTAATTTTGAGGACTTACTATTGGATGCACAATTATATGAAACGTAAAAAGTATCAACTGGCCGCTAAAGTTGGAGCGCACACGACAAGATCATCGCTCGCTTTGGAACAACTTGTCGTCTGTTCTTGCTTTTCTTCGCTTGATCCTGTATTGTAGGTGAGTAAACTTTATTGAGAGATGTAATATGGGTGAATTAAAGCCTTTTATGTATATTTTACTTTAAGAACGCATAATTTGTGTAGCAATATCCACGTTTTAGACGAAGCCTTATTCAACGCCAGCCAACACAAGCCTCGCAGACACATATCCCATCATTCCCATGAGGGCACGGCGCCCTTTAAGAAACTCGCATAGACGGTGGCGCCAGATTACCCTCTAGGTGTTATAATGAGAAACTCTATGGTCCCAACAGTTGGAGAAAATGGTGTTTGCTTTCTCGGCCATGCCTTTTCGTGTCGCCTATGTGGCTGCTGCAGTCGCGCAGAGACGACGACCCGAGGTAGATGATGCATTTGAAGAGTTGACGGAAGAAGAGTTCCGGCACCATTTTCGTCTGTCCAAACGAACAGTGCGTAGCTTGTGCGACGATCTTGACCCTAACATTGGATGCCAGCGAGCCAGTGGCTTTTCCACAGAAAGGAAGGTGGTGTGCGCGCTGCGATTCTTCGGCAGCGGAAGCTTCCAGAGGAGCGTTGGTCGCGAGGAGCACATAGGCATGGCACAGTCGGCCGTGAGCAACACCATTCACGAGGTGACGGAGGCCGTCATTTCCGTGTCTGCCCGGAGAAAGTTGGTGGACTTTTCCTTGACACCGGCTGCCAAGGATGAGGCAAAGGCGGCGTTTGCGCGACGGGGGGCCATTCCAGGCATGCTAGCGTGCCTCGACGGCACATTGATCGCCATTATGAAGCCAAGGGACTCAGCCCGGCCTACACGGCGAGTTTCTCGTCGAGAAAGGGTTATTACGCCCTAAACGTCATGGTCGTAAGTACCGTTGGAATGTTTTACTTCAAACTGTAGTCGCCATTTTTACTCGCCCATAGTAGCAATTGTTCAGTTTAATGCCCAAGCTGGCATAACTAGTAATGTAACGATTAAAAGAGGACATGCGGGGAACTGTGTACGAGCTCGTTGAAGTCTGACATGTCAGCGATAATGATGAGTGCCACGTGTTTGTGTGCATGAGCCGTCTGCCGTTCAAAAATTGTGTTTTCATTCTGGCGTGCATACACAATGGAGTTGTGCGTTTTGGAAGTATTAAGGAAAATGAGCAGCAGTCGTAGCAGAAATCGATACACTATAGGGAAGATACCATGGAAGCATTTTGAACACGGAAGTACTTACAACCAATGCATGGGCTGGCTTTGGCGTGTATGGGTGTTCTTGCGCAATATCGTGCTTTAAGTTTTCATTTAGCGATCACTTAGTGCAAACCATTAGCGTGCGCACAAAGGGGGGGGGGGGGCATGCCCCCTCCCCCCCCCCCCCCAGATGCAAAACCCTGTGCACGCCTATGACTGAAACAGTGTAGCTGCATGTACCAGCGTACATGTAAGTATTGTTTACTGCATATGAATGGCAAAAAGGGATTTTGAGCATATCTGCAGTGCTATTTTGTATTGCTCCTCATTGCAGGTGTGCAACGCAGAGAGAGAGAGAAACATTTATTGAGCTCAAATGACGGCGTCTTCTCAGACGTCGGACGGGGTGGTTCCCTAGTTTCGGGACCCATATACGGCCAGCAGCTCCTGGCCCCTAGCCGCCAGCGTGAGCTAGATCGACAGAGCGGGGCTGGACCGAAAGGTCTCCCATCGCTCATGGGGTGGGGTAGTGGGGGACGGAGGGGGGAGGGGGGGTATAGGGGATTTGAGTGAAGTGCACTCCATCAGGATGTGTGCGAGGGTACCTGTGTTGTTTTTGCAAAATAGACAAATGTCCTCTTCGGTTTCTGGGTATAATTTATTCATCAGGGCAGGGTGGGTGAGTGAACCCGCCTGAATGCACCTGATGATTGTTTGTTGTTCCCTGCTCAGGGTGCGATGCGGCTCGGGGAAGGTGCGCCGATCCTCCCTATACTCGGAGGTAATCTCTCTGTACGTGAGCACCGGGTTGGTAGTGATGGCGTCCTGCCCTGCCCGGAGGGTCATCGCTCGGGCATGGTAATCGGCTATGACGTTGCCGGCTACATCTGTGTGGGCAGGCACCCATACGAGCTCTACGGCTCGCTCCGGCGCCCTTTGCTTCGTTAATATCACGGCTGCCTCTGAGGAGATCACCCCTTTCCTGTAACCGCCGTAAGCTCTTTTGGAGTCGGTAACCACTACCCTGGCGCCCGGTTGGACGAGCGCCAGGGCTATGGCCACTTCCTCTGCTGTCGCTGACTCTCTGGTGTTGACTGCAGCGCTGTTTATCAACCGTTCCCCGTCGGTTACCACCGCCGCTGCTTTGCTGCTGCCCTTGATGAGGGACGCATCCACGTATAGGACTCCCTCCAACCGCTGCATTTTGGAATTATTCGTCTGAGCTCTGGCTTCTCTCCTGCCATCATTTTTCTCCGGCGTCATGTTTCGCGGTAAGGGCTTGGTGGTGAATGTCGTCATCCATTCAGTTGGGATGTACCTCTTGATTGTTGCTCTCTCCTTGCGCCACCCTATCTTATCCAGCACCGCGCGGCCATGATTTGTCTGGCTCAGGCGGAGTCGCTGGTTAGACAGGTGGGCTTCTATGAGTTCGGCGACTGTGTTGTGTGCCCCCATGGCTTGAAGGCGCTGGGTCGACGAATAGATGGGTAGGCCGAGGGCTTGCTTGGTGGCCTTTCTGATGATAGTATCGAGTATATTCTTTTGAGTCCTGTCTAGATTGAGATACGGGGCCGAATATGTTATCCTGGATGTTATGAATGCCTGCACTACTCTGAGGGCGTCGTCTTCCTTCAGTCCTCTGTTTCTAGTTGAAACCCTTCTCAGCATGGCTAAGATCTTCTCCGCGCTGGTCTTCATCTTGGCGATGGCGGCGTGTGCTTTGCCATTGTCTTGTATTAGGAGCCCGAGAATTCTACATGTGTCCGTCGGCTTGACTGTGGTGCCGTCAATTCGGATGCAGATGTCTGGTGGGGGCTGCTTGCGGGGCTTTCCTGGTTGGATTACGAGGAGTTCCGACTTCTGCGGCGCGCAGCTGTGTGCATAGGTCTTCGCGTACTCGTGCACTGTGAGTGCTGCCGCCTGAAGTGTCTCCTCCATCCAGCCGTCGGAACCCGCTCGCTCCGTCCATATAGTAACATCGTCCGCGTAGAACGCGTGTCCGATTCCTTCGATTTGGTCTAGCAATCGTGGCAGTGGCAGTAAGGCCAGATTAAACAAGAGTGGTGATAACACTGCTCCCTGTGGGGTGCTGCGCTCCCCCAATTCAATGGGCTCTAATCGCTCTTCACCCATTGAGATTCGTGCCTTGCGGGAGGATAGAAAGTCTTTGACATATCCGAAAGTGCGCCTCCCGCACCTCGTCTCATTGAGGTTAGTGAGTATCTAGCATGATTGATCATTGTCGCATGAGCATGATTGATCATTGATTGATCATTGATCATTGAGTATCTAGCATGATCTAGCATTGTCGAACGCCCCTTTGAGATCTAGGGCGAGGATTGCCCTGGGGCTGTTTCGCGTAGCTCTTTTGATTACCAGCTCTTGAAGCTGAAGCATGACGTCCTGTGTTGATAGATGCTTGCGGAACCCAAACATCGCCTTCAGAAGTTGGTCGGATACCTCAAGGTGTTCCTGAAGGCGACGTAGTACCATACGCTCTATCATCTTGCCAACACAGGAGGTCAGCGATATTGGCCTCATGTTTTCGATCGCGGTGGCCTTACCCGGTTTGGGAATGAATCGCACCTCGGCCTCTTTCCACTCCGGCAGGAGTTGAGAGGTTTCCCAAGCCTTATTTATATGTTCGAGCAGAGATTGTGCCGTCCTACGCAGAACTTCGCACCCTTGTTTTGGACCCCCGGCTCCCTGGTTCGTGCCACGACTCTTGGGTGTGGCAGCATAATCCACTGCGTGCGCGCTTAGCCGCACAACTGCAGCCTGGCGAGTATCTGCTTGGTAAGTATTCGTAATGTGTACCCCTAACTAGGGCAGAGCACTTTGATTGGTAACAACTTTATTGATAGTCACAGGAATACTGATGTCACAGGAATGACGAGTTTTCATAACACATACATAATTTATTTATACAAATTACAGTGCCCCTAAGCTATCACAGGGCTGTGTTTGTACAGTAGAAAATACATTAAAGAATTTGTATACACATCAAGTACCCCTTCATACGGATGGTAAATGTTTCCAAATCAAAACATCTGACAGATTATGATAATTTAAACGCAAACGAAGTAAAGTTATACAAAGAATCCCTTTAAAAGAATGCTACAGCCTCGAACTCAGAAACAATAGTACCCTCTTGACTGTGCAAGAGTCTCCAAGACTGTCACTTATTTACAGTAGTACTCGTGAAGCAGTCTTAAGGCAATGCGCCATGCCCCTTTATATGTGAAGACCTGCATTTGCTGCTGCGCCCAAGCTAGCATTGTTCTCTGCAATATGCACATAACAAAATTCTTCTTTCCTCGTGAAACATTAGAAATACGATGCTACAACAGCTTGTATGTGTTGTGTGCATCCTATGATATGCCACTTGCTGTGCATGTAGATGCAGCAGTTGTTACTTTCTACTCAGGTCAATACACCGAACATCTGTTTGCTTTGCCATAGTTTGTGGTTACAGTAATGAGGAATTGGCACAAAGTACTTCTTTCCTAGTGCAACATGAAACATGGTAGCAACGTGAAAGTGCAGCCTTTTCTTTAAATATCACATGAAATATGAAGTGGAAACATCCCTTGACCCATCATAGTTATTACAGACTTGATGGAAGCAGTACATATGATCGGCACTCTGTGCTCACCATCAGGAAAAGGTTTGCATAATTTTCATAAAACACACCAGACTGATCGCAACCGCCTCATCCTGTGCATTCGGGCACTCGGTGTACATTCATAGGAACGAGGCAATATGCTTGCTAGCCACCTCTTGTGCTAGATGTATAAAAATTTCCGTGCAAGCATGAATACGCAGACGAGGCAAGCAAGTAAAGCGTAATGAATGCGGATTCAAACACAAAAAAAGAAATCTGACGCTGAGTGCTATGACATTACACTCGTCACATCATGTCCAAATGGGTAGACCTAAATTAACGTAAAAGCAAAAAAAATACAAACGTCAACTTTATCACACGCTATGATGACAAGTACATCACAAACCTTGTACATACAGCACGCTACACGTAGCAAAGGGTGTGAGAACATTGCAACATCAGCATCACACAATCCGTTTTCACCACGGCACATAAAACTAGCAGTTACATTTAAGTGACCTTGCAAGAAAGTATGACTGACAGGTACGTCCGTTCACTTCTCAGTGTTATGCGTCACTGACTAGAAGCATTCATTTCTCGACAGCAATTGTAGTACGATGCTAAAAAACAGGTGAATCATAATTGTAGAAAGGTGAAATCACTTGCCAATTGTGATGAAACATAAATTACATACAACATGAATGTTGCTATGCTATGTTGCTATGATTGCAACATGCTATGCAATCTCACAGCACCCCGAACGTGTCACACTTGAAACTTATTCTTGCAATGACTCACTTGGAACGAAAACTAGAGGAAACCAATCACCGGCGTGGTGCAATGATGATGGCCATTTTCATTTGTGAAACTATGCAACTTGAAGAGTGACTTGTTTGGTGCTCTGAAAAAAGACCAGATTGTAGTTGTTGCATCTTAGCCTCACTGTGCCGAAATGAAAATATCACAGTGCAAACACTATGCGTTAATGCTTCATAATGAGTGCAGTAAGGTACAAAACATAGGGAAGCAATATATATATATATATATATATATATATATATATATATATATATATATATATATCACAGTACAAAACCCATACACAGAAATCGACAACTACTTGTAATGATTCCAGTGTGAAGGACTAGGTGTCTTCGAAATGTGTAAATAAAGGAAAACACGCTGGATTAGCATAATCAGCTGGATTAGCATAAATAGCAGCTGGATTAGCATAAATAGAAAGCAGCTGGATTAGCATAAATAGAAAGAGGAAAATACTACAATACAAAAATGGGTGCACGCATTACGCCTTTCGTCCAAAAATCCTCCTGCATTACTCATACAAGGCAGCAATGAAACTTAAACACTAAGACTGAAAGTGAAGCAACAATAAGTGCATAAAATGAAAGTGAAGTTATACCTAAAACTCAAAGAACAATAAATAAATAAGATAAACTGAACTCATAAAACTCAAAACACAATAAATGAATAAAATGAAAAGGAGAAAATAAGCAATCCATAAATTCCTCCTTGTTGCAGGTGCGCAGCTACGACTAGTGCCAGGGAGCGCACCTTCTCCAGGATGCCCTCCGGAGCCGCTGCTGTCCTCTCTGCCGCGACAGCGAGGCGGGTAGTGGATTGTTCGATCCTCCGCAGCACCTGAAATGAATAATCGTGATGTAACTGTTCGCATGAGTTGCTGATTACTCGCAACCAGCTCATGGCTGGAAGCTGCTGTTGTCAAGAATTGATTGCAACATGCATAACAATTCCCGACCTCCCTCGCTGTAGCCACTGTGGTGTCTATCCTCGTAACACATCACATTTCCTATGGCAATGTCATCCAAAACTACCCCCCTTACCCAAACCTTCATCCCTCCCATCTACCCCTTCCTCCGAGTGACTGACCACCGCAACCACCCTTCACGACCAACGATTCCTTGCGGACTTCATCGGTCTAGCGCTGAAGCACGCCGCAAGCGACGCCCTGGACTGAGGGCATCGATGCATTCTTTATCGCAGAATAAAAAAGCGATTTCTCTCTCTCTCTCTCTCTCTCTCTCTCTCTGTTGAAGAGCCACTGGCCTGATGGCATCCTTTGGCAGTGTCAAGCGTCGTGTACAAGCTATGCCCTCTTCGTTTGGACAGACAAAGACCTGTTAGAACTACTCTTCCGTCGTCTAATCAGATGCATCTCTTACCACCAAACAGCCCTTTTCAGGGCTAACCAACCTTTTGCCCGGCTGTTGATTGTTGGCAAGATACGATACCGAGCCCTCAATACAACGCATATTTCTTATTTACATCCAAAGTTGATTTGTTTTCCAGATTCATGATTCACTTATGATAACAGAGCATAGATAATATTTATGTCCTTCATGTAAAATGACACCAAAGTATCTACCAACCTGGAGCATTTCGTCGCCCTGTTCGAGGCTGCGGGCGCACTGCGACGACATGGTTGTGAGGGTGTCCACTCGTCATGGTCGCTGTCCACGTGGTGGCCGTACAGGACGCTGCAACACTGAAAGCATGCAGCATTTTCTACAGTTTCACTGCATTTTATGGTATGCATAAAAAGTGGCTATGGTCATGTTATGGCTTATTGGGTTAGTTCAATAAAATACGAGAGCTTGTTTTCTCTAACAGCTTCAGGATCAATAACTTACCAGGTGCAGCGGCCACCCTTTCCGTGCCTGATGCGCCGCGCGGTGGATCCTCTGCCGCTGTAGAGTAAACACATTACAAGTTTACGAACTGCACATACATTTGGCGATAATTAAAACACTCATTCCTCTGATGCTTACGTGTCGCTGTGCTCCTCACGCCCACAGCCTTGTCCGTAGCCTCGACGACGACCTCCATGGCGGCAGGGGGAACGTCAGCCTGCTGGAAAGTGTCATAAGCGTGTCACTTCGCTACGTGGCTATTCGTTACACTGGCTATGTTACAAGTTTTCGTACTACAGATCTGCGGAAATATTCTGCAATTATTGAGTGATTAATGATCCCATGTATTACCATCCTCGTGCACTTGCCTGAAGGGATTTTTTTCTGTGATGATCAATTAATCCCCCTTTTCCCGAAAGCGCAGCCAACTGAGATTCTAGTTGATTAACCTACCTGCTTTTCCATTCTCTCCTACGCTATTTTCCTGTTCACCAACAGTGTCGCGTTCCGCTAAACGTTCCACTTACAGATAATGGCAAACTCTAAGTCGGCACCGTTCAGTAATCCATGATATTACGGCGGCAGTGTGCTTACCTCTTGGTAGGGGAGGTCGGTGACGCCACGGAAGCGGACCATGCCCGTCAGCTGGAGCACTCGTCCCCGGAAGCCGGGTGGGCGACCCCCTCCAGTGCTTCTGAAAATGCACACCAATGTCGACGGACAAATCACCCAGACCATTCGACGGTCACTCACCTTTGCTCTTGGGCGATAGCGGTAGCGTCGCGGCGGGCCTCGTAGACCTACTGCTTCCTCCATCAGTCCTGCAACTGGTCGACCGTTTTCACAACGGGCCCTTCCGTGTTCAGTGCGTCGGCCAGCTGCTGCCACAGCCGTCGCCGGTCGACAAGCTCGCTGGATCTTAAAGCCAGCTGGAGATGCTCCTCCATAAAAGCGAGCACCGTCTCCCGCTGGCCCTCGGAAACGCGCGGTCCCTTAACGGGCACAGAAGCTGGCACGTTTTCCGCCATAGCTCTCCGCACGCAACGGCTCGACTGAACCAACCGTTTCAAAAGTCGAGCCGTTTTAATTTCAATAGTGGTAGAGACATGCATAAAAGCATTGCTTGAAACGGGATAGTGACTAGCGTCACCACTAAACGTTTCGCAAAACTGCGACACCACCTAGCGCCATTTCAAGACATTAACCGCAATAATTTGTTTCAGTCGTTCCGCATTCCAAACTTAATCTTTGAAAAGCAACACCAACATATTTTGCTACTCAGTCATAATAGTCAAATATTTCTCAACATGTTAGAAACGCTTATAAATATGTTATACGGTCCCCAAGCAGACGTCAAAAGCGTGACGCAGGGTTCCACTTCGCTCATTGGCTGTTTGCTTTCTCTCGTTCTCGCAAACATTGCGGACCGCCTATTTCGTGACGTAAAGAACGGACCGCGTCCGTCGATTTTGGAACCCGTACAAGATCACGCCCCTAGTTATCACGCCGATCGCTGTCATGAGTCCCGGGTTTCCAAACGCAGTTTAGCCACTGCACCATTGTCCGTAACAGCGCTGTGTGTAATTATAATTTTATGATGATGATTATGATGATGAAACTAATAAAAAGAATAGACGAGGGACCGCGTATAGGCAAGTCATTTATTTTAATATAATTACTTAATTAACTGCTAGACACCTCTTTCACTTTTCCAGAATGACCCCGTTACCTCTTCTTGCGAAGCGGCGCTATAGCCTACGAACAGCTCTGTGAATCGGACCCCTCACCACCCTTGACAGCAGTGCACGGGTTCACGAGCAGTTCACAAACGCAAGAATGGTTCGTGAGATCCGGGGCTCCGGCCAACCGTCTCGTTTTCCATTGTTTTTCCATATATATATATATATATATATATATATATATATATACACCGGGTGTGTGCGAAATTAAGCTTTACGAAACCTTTAAAAATCGCCTGTGGCAGGCAGCATAATTCTTATCGTTGAACTGGGTTCTTCGAAGTGGCGGACATTAGTAGCACGAGAAATCGAAACACATATTCAAATAATGAACAAAAAACTGAATAATGAACTTCTTAGTTAATTACTTTATGACACATATTGCAATTTACGAATTGTAGGCGGTGAGCTTGCAAGACGCATCCACTTGAAATGAATTCAAGCTCAGCCAACGTCAAATTGGGGCTTAGCCTGCCACTACCGGCGGAACGTTCGCCCAACAATTCTGATGGTGCGCAGGTCAAGCAAGCAATGCTCACGCAACAATTTTGATGGTGCACGGCTCGCCGTCGTCATTGTGTTAAAATAGAGTTAATTCAGGCGCTCGAACCCTCGAGCTTATGTGGGAGTCGAACCCACCATCTTTGCGTTAAGGCAAAGTTAATTAAGGCACAGTTAATTAGTATAGAGTTAAGGCGCTCGAGCCCACGACCTTTGGTGAGAGTGCGCCGAGTGCTAGTAGCTTCGTATGCGTTGTGCTTTCGACGCTTAGTTCACGTTGAAGCGAGACGCAGCATAAAGGTCAATTCGCTCGCTGTTTCTGCCGCGCCGAGCAGCGTCTTTATGTTGTCTTGTGGTGCAGTTGTAGATGCGGTAGTTGCTGACAGGCGCCGAGCAGCGTCTGTGTCCTTTCCCAAAGCAAGCAAAACCGTGCTATCGCTCAACAAACTTGGTTTAACCGCGTTCATCCATGACAAATTGCTTCAGGAGTTCGTCATGACAAACGTACTAGTACACGAGAAAGTAGTGATGCAACAAAATGACCATATTCAATTATCAGTTTTAAGTCTAATGTCTTTTCATATCTGAACATAAGTTCCGGAACGCGAAACCCGACACACGAGTTAACTCACGACTTCACTAGTATACCAAAATTGTAGAAATAGTTGCAGTTGTACATATAAAGTGTTTAAAGCGCCATAAGTGATAGCTTGCCAAAGAGATGTACCGTTATGAAAAATTCCTAATCCTATATCAACAGGCTTGTAGTTCTATTTGCTCCAAAATTTAGTAGGCAGTCATTTTTGTAAGTTAGTTTGACTTAAATGGGTCTATTACAAGTGGGCGAATTTAGGGGGAAATTAGGTCAGCATTTCAACCTTCTCGCGCCCCTCTACTTGCGATGTAGTTAGTGAGCGGCAGAGCATACTTTTTTTTCATAGGTGTCATGTGAACGTAGGACATGATCAAGTAAGGACAGAAACGTCAGACAGCGATGTATATGTTATTTCAAGCACTTGGTGATGTTCTGCAAACCACGAAAGAGTCTAGGTATGCCCAAGACTGCCACAAGACTGCGATGATCCAAAGTTGCAGACAGAAAACAGTTTCGCTGCGACGCGCAGTAACCACACATGGTGCTACGTCACCTGTCTCGTCGACTGCACCAGACGCACTTGAATATGACAGGAGCTCCGACAATGTTCACATCTCACAGAGATCTTGGGAACGTCGTGTTTGTTCTGTTGGAAAGAACTTCGGGTGCGAAAAAGTGGCCCGGCGTGAACTCGGAGTCAGAAGCGTCGACCGTGTCGTTCATCAGGAATTGCTGTCGTGGTGAGTATTTTGTGACGTTTCCGGGAGCCACGCCGGGGCTGTCGATGACTTCAGCGAGCTCGGCAAGCGGTGGTACGCTGGGGGCGGTGGCCTGGTGCACCTGCCGGGCTTCCACGATCTCGTGGCGCACAGCGACAATACGGCGGATGCAAACACCAATGATGCAGACGGAGCCCACCACCGTCACCACCAACACGGACATAAAAAGCACGGCGGCGTGTGGACGACCGCCAACGGCCCTCACGTCCATCTTCCTTTTTCTCAATGCGCGAGACTTGAAGATGGCATCTCCAACCACTGGTGATGATAACCAGCGGCGTGTCCTCCTGGTGATGATGACTGAAAAACTGTATTGATAAAATAAAATTTCAAAACACTTCAAACTCAACGGCGCTTCACTGTCACTCCTCTGTCATTCTGTCATGTCCTAAACCATAAGGTGGAAGCTTGGACCAGTTGGTGATTCAATATCGACATGTCTGCACAGCGCAAAAGACGAGGACTGAAGGAAGAACACAACACAGGCGCTGACTTCAACTGATCTTTATTTGCGAAACTACCAGAACTATGTACTTTAAACATGAGCAGAAGTAATAAAAAACTAATAAAAACAACTTTTGCATTATGTCACATAGACGGTACGCTGATACAAAGGTCACCCAGCCACTGTATCTTGTCAGCCTCTATGATTCCACGTGTAAGCTGTTCTCGGTGTTTGGAGATTACCAACGCAGTTTTCAAATTCAGGTTCACCGGGGCAGTCGCTGCAGTGAATGACAAGATGACCTTGTATGCCGATGTAAGCATTGTAAAAATGCTATTTCAATCGCTCATTTAAACATTTGCCTGTTTGGCCAATGTATTTCTTTCCGCAAGTCAGGCGAATCACGTAAACCACACCTAGTACGCATGCTCCAAACCACTTCCTATGGTTAGTAGTACAAATATTTCGTCGTGTGGCATGAGCAATCACACGCCTGCACAGCACTGATAATTTTTCCTGGGCAGAAAAAGCAACTTTAACATGTACTTTATTGCCTATCTTCAAGCTATTTCCATGGGGGCGAAATGCGAAAACACCTGTGTGCTTAGATTAAAGGTGCACGTTAACGAACCCCAGGTGGTCCAAATTTCCGGAGTCCCCCACTACGGCGTGCCTCATAATCAGATCGTGGTTTTGGCACGTAAAACCCCACAATTTAATTTTTCTTCAAGCTGCGAGATATATTCTGCAAGTAAGGGAGCACCGCGACTGGATTGTCTCTGGCAGCGCAGTCTGCTGGTGCTTTGTCTCCCAGCTTAATTTTCTTTAATATCTTTTCTGCTACTGAAACTAACAAAAGCTCGGGGTACCATCGCTGGATTTTTTTTTTTTCGATTTAGAACATGAACCAACTAGCCCAGCATTTCACGCTTCCCTGCACATGTTAGGCGGGAGGTCTGCACAAGGAGACTGCGCGTTAAAGGGTGGAAGCAAGGCTTATTTAGGGCATTTGTGAAGCAAGTATTTACAATGCCCCATTTAACCAGCTTGGAATGGGCCCACATATAAGGCAAAAGTGGGTTGTTCCCTCTTGGCTCATACATCCAGCACAGGTGACCTCTAGAGACTAAGTCGCAAATCTAAAAATCATAATGAGTCATCTACCGGTAGTTCATGGGTCAGGGCAAGCGGCGACAAACACTCGTTGAATTGGCAAAGTTCATCTGAAACAGCAGGCTCAAAATCTTGACCTTCACAAGCAAAAAGTAACAAGAAGTGCCTCGATGTCCTCCCCGTCCGCCAGGAGGAAGTGTGCATTGCGGCCCCCTATCCCGGGCGGGTACAGAACGCCTAATTCGGTGGCGCCTTTGCTTGCAATTTATTTCAGACTCATTGATCCATTGTTGTCGCCCCTAACTTGCTGTGGAGATGAACAGGTCGAGGAAAACGCGGGCCTGAGCGCGCCGCCGTCAGGTCGAGACGAGATCGAGGCACTCTAGAGTGAGGTGTGGAACACCGAGTGAGCTAGACGGGCCATCTGCATCCTAAGTTTATTTTTTATTACATGCCTCGCTGTGTAAATATAAACCATGTGAATAGAACTCATTTGGAAAATGAAATCTTAGAATCCTTCCTTCTTGAAAACGAAGGCTTCGGCGGCGACCAAGAACCGCGACGTGCAGCAGCATGGACCAGCGGAAGAGAGCTCCCCATCCCTGTGCGAGAGCGAGGGGCGAGCGAAAGGACCTTCATCTGATACTTTTATATTACGGTTGACACGCCGTCACCAGATTTCCAGCTTGCCATCTTTGGGCAGCAACGCCTCGAAGCCTTGCGCCAGTAAGGTAGAGCACGAGAACTCGTCGTCTGCGGTGCCGTCTATAGCCCACGACTATATGCGTCCAAATTGTCGACAAGAATATGGCAAGAACTGTTCTCCAGCTTCAACATAAATATGAGCGGCTCGATCGCACACACGTCAGATGTTCCGTACCTGGCAAGGTAAAGCAAAGAAGAAAACCGCGTCGCTAACAACAGCATTGTGCATGCGAGTAACTAAAGGCGATTTGGCGCTTCAGGATGGCAACGTTTTCTTCCCGCAACCGACGACTTTACCACCGCCTACAGCTTGTGTGCCAGTACCGTATCAAGTAGACATGGACCAGCCGTTCCATATATATATGTCCATGCTGAATGCTACTTAGGCAGGAACGGACGCCTCCGGTGCGCCTAGTTAGCATTTCAGTGCCTAGTTAGCATTTCAGTGACCAGGTTAGCATTTCAGAACTCCAACCTTCGCCAATATTATTTGCAAGTGCGCCTTCGACATCAATGACACTTCGAAAGCGGACCCGTTCCCAAGGTCCTGATGCCCACCAAATCTCACATGACACCTATACCCAAACCGAGAAAGCCACCTAACGAGCTCGCTAATTTCCGTCCTAGATCTTTCGCTAGGAACGTGTACAATTAAATGTATGAAACGCATGGTCCTCGAGCTTCTCATGCGGCTCCTTAAGCGCGCCAAGTTTCACTCGCGCCAAACAAGATCCCGCCAAAGGCTAGCGAGGTAAATCGCCTTCCTCATGCTGTACAACTTCGAGGTCAACTCGACCGTGCAGACCAGGAAGTCCGCGGCTGTGGACATCCGCAAGGCATTCGACTACGCCATACCCCATGACGTTCTAATAAAATGTCAGAAGCAAGCAGCGACGATCGACTCAATCAATACCAGAAACCGCCAGTCTGGGCCGATATTTTGTAGCGATGCCTTTCCGATGCTAATGCCTTTTCGCGCTTGGTCAGTGGTCAGAGCGACGGTCCGCTCACGTTATCAACGGGATCAGCCGGCCGTGAGCGTTGGATGATAAGACTAGTAAAAAATAAAGCATAACGCATCGCTACAAAATACCGGACCTGCACGCGCAAAAAGCTGCGCTTTTTTTTTTCCCCTACCACGTCGCGATTTACAAAGAAAGGTGCAGTAGTTACCTGGCTAACACAGCTATACATACATAGCTATGCCAATACATACAGCGGTACTGCGAACAGTTGGGGCCAGCAACAGAACTAGAACCACGGCAAAAAGGAAACCGCCTTTATGTTTATGAGTCATGACAATGCAACAGAAGACAAGAGAACAATGTGCAACCGAGCTGGCAGGCATTATTTCAAAGGAAATTCTAGTTTGTTAAGTACTATACAGTAGAAAAAACAAGGCTAAAGTCGGGACATTTGACAACCACATTATCTTTAAACGGCTGCTTACTGATTACCTCAAACTCTAACCTTATAATGACCGTACTGTGTTTTCCTTCTTTCGCTTTTTCTTTTTTTCTTTTTTCTTTTTTTCTTGCTTTTGCATTGTATTCGGTGTGCCGCGAAGTTTTTCCTTTTTTTTGTGTGTTCCTTTTTTCTTTTTAGTTGTGTTCTCAAATGAAATCCACAGGCTGTAGGAAATTGTAACCATGTCTATATTCCTATTCTTACCTTCTGTAACCCCCCCTTATGTAATACCCCGACAGGGGTCCTTAAGGGAAAATAAATGATGATGATGATGATGATGATTTGCCAGTCCCCGCTGTGTCAAGTCGGCACTCGGAACGTTTACTCAGAAGTCGAGACTGTCCCGCTAAATTCAGGACGGTTGGCAACCCTAGCCGTAACGTGGGCGCGCGGTTACGGGACATTGCGATAATGGGCGATAAAGGCCCATTATAGCGTTTTCTGGAACGTGTGGCTTCATCTTTGATCAGTGCAATTATATTTCAATGTAGTGTCAGAAATAAAGAAGAAAATACATGGCGATGGGTGGCGTGCCGCAGCAGCTAGAGCTTCAGGCGAAGTGGTATCAGACATCATGTCGCAAGTGTAAACAAGAGACGTAGCCATGTTAAGTATGCAGCTTGAATACTACTCAGCCAGCAGGCAACCACAAATCATTGAGTTGCGTCTCTAAGCAGGCATTACGCGATTTATGCTGCCGTACTTCTCTTCAACTTCCGCTGTCAATACGGTGATTCTCCGAAGTTTTGCAAATAAAGACGCTTTTAGCAGCGAACGCAGGTTCCGGTTACGTATGCCATAAAGGCAATTCCTGCGCATAATTAAAATTTTTTTCCCTTATAATGACAACAGAAAGATATCTTAACAAGCCGAAATCGGCCACACTGTTATCAAGGCTATTCAAAGTGTCCGACAGCGTGTCATATTATCTGCTAAGCCACCATCTTGCCTTTGTTCTAGTGCACTCTACAGCCACCGCTTCTCATGTAACACGCGCGTGATTATGATCAACAGTGACATCATTATAATATCAATCATTTTCATTTGAAAAATTGCTGGCAATGGCAACACTAGCCGGCCTATATGAGCGGCAGTGTTAAGTCGTTATTTTTTTTTTTTTTTTTTCTTTTTCTTTTTTTTTTCGGTTGCCCGCTCACAGCCAACAATCGCAATGAAAATATAGGGACAGTAATAAACGCATTAGCCATTGAAAAACTATTGAGATAATAACAAACAGTAAGTAATCCCCGTCCCCAAACGATAATTTGTTACACTAACAACCAAAAGCACTATTACATCTCGTCGCCTTCTGTGTTACGGCGTGGCCAAAATTGTGGAGGTCGGGAGTCCCGCTCTCTTGAAAGGAAACATGTATGCAGATACAACACAATGTGTGGGGCAAAAAAATGCTCTACACTCTTCCGTTGAAGTTTACATAACAATGACCCTTATGTATTGCTCCTTTATACAATAAGGGTCAACAAAAAATACTTCATGACAAGTGGGAAGAAAGTTCAAGTAGATGCCGAGTCGAGTACCTCGAGGAGCACACCATCTTTCTTTCTCTCCCTGCACTGCTGTCGGGACAGGTAGTGCCATCTATTAGGTATATATTGAACCGTCGAAGTGCCGCGAAAAACAAAAGTTGTATTTGAAAGTTGGCGACACGCATGTGATTCGCAGCGTTATTTTACATTATGGCAACATTCCTTGTCGCTGCCATACAAAGGGTTAAAATGCTTTCACGCTCTCTAGTCACACTGAGAGCAACGCGGCAAACGCGCGGCGGCGTCCACCTCTATTTCGCTCCATGTAGCGCTAGTCAGCGAACATTCTGCGTCGTGCCGCCGCTCATAAAGCTTTTGGTTGTCCGCAAACTTCGCCGGGTTAAACGTGAGCGGCCGGGTCGGTGGCGCCATCTGGTGGCAGCAGAGCTCAACCAGACACCACGAACGCCTTTACGCAAAGGACCCTTTTCACAGTGATCCCATGTGCGCCGCCATGTTAGATCACGTGGTAACGCGCCCATTGTCTGCCTCAGCTGCCTCCGTTGCCTCCGTGTTTACAATGGATGTGCATGGCGCCGGTGTGGCTCAGCAAGCTTCTGTTTGGGCGGATATCGTAGACGGTGACAGGGTGGACAACGAGAAGCTTTGGCCACAGACTTCATAGAACATGTAAGCGCTTTCGGAGCTCATTGCGCTTTGTCCAAACGGCACGAGCAGCGTATATGGTGTTTGTACTAAAAGCGGAGCTAGAACTGTATTCCAAGCTTTCCAGCCTTTCCGCTTAAGAACTAAATCGGGATCAGTGTATTCCACTCTTCGCTATTTATTTGGTGAACACTTTGAAGCAGCGGCTTTTCACGTTTCTGACTCAGTAAGGTTCCTAGGTGTGGTCACTATCGGATTGTTTATGTCCTGCTTAATCGCTCGTGGGTGGGGTCAGTTGCGATAGATTTCTTCTTGCTGCATGCACACAATGCTTGCAACGTGAATGTTCTGTACTTTGCAATAGTTTGTTGGAAAAACGTATTATCGCTATGGTGACTCGCTTAATGTGCGGAGCATCCCGCATCGAACAAACGTCGGCTGTCGTTGTAGTCGCCGTCATTCATCATGGGGGTATTGATTCAAGAGTGCGCCCATTCAGTTATTCTTGATACTTGGCGATACAGTATTGGGGTGGATGTGTGTAGATAACGTGCGATGAATTTTATTACGCCAAAAAGCGGTGTTACTCCCTTTGTCACTGTGTAACGAGTGGTACTCACTCTTGCCGACGTTCCGGAGTTGAAGTCCTTCCTTTGAAGGTTAGCAATACAACGCTGACGGATGAGTGAATTTTTTGCCCTCGAGGAAAGCCATGCATCGCGAAGAGCCGGCAATACATGCATTCCTTATGTAGGAGTGGTCCGTCAACTTGGCCACACAGAATAATTTCATTCCTTAATATGCCAGAGAACTCTCCGCTAGGGGGCCGTGGAGTACTGACGTGCCTCACATGGGCTCCTGCGTCTTGCGCTCATTTCTACGGAATAGGCCACTCACCCCTTTCATTTCGCTACGAGAGAATCGGCAAGCAACAAGGAATCAGCGAATACCACCTACTTTAAAGGTGAGTGCGTTTTTCGTCAAGATCTTGAGCTTCAACTTCACCGACCACCTCCCGCTTTGCTAAGCCTAACGCCGTGCGAGACCACACCGGCCTGCCGTGGAGAACCGCCGTTGCACGTGCAACAGCCACACGATGCGCGGGAGAGGATGCCGACAGCGCTCGCGGCTGCACGCGCAACACTGCAATAGTCCTGTACGTGCATTGTGCATCGCACGTGCAGTGTGCGCCGGGGAAGAGGCTCGGTGCTCGCCAGTGCTGCGGCTGACAGCCAATACTTGAGATGAGCCAAGAAACACCCGCGACGGGCGCGACGTCAAGCGAACGACAAGAAACAAGCGCAATGCAAACAGACTCAGCGGAATTAGCCAACGTCACGCGATCTTGGACCTATGACAAGAACAGCGGCATAACTATAAACCTGAACGACCAATGGCTGACAAAGGAAAGGCAACAAGGAAATCACGTGCATCAAAGCCCCCGCAGTCACCCAATCCACACAACAGCCAGTCACGCCGCCACCGCCGCGCAAGTCTAGAATACCACCCCTACCTTTGGACGACATCAAGATCGTCTACCGCCCACAAGCTGGCCTTGAACTCACCAAATGGTCACTCGTCGCAATCACTCACGCAGTCGGAAGAGCCAGCGATATAATGCAAAAAGAATCCCAAGACAACGTCCGCGTACAAATGCAAAAAGAAGAAAACCTCATTATTGCACGTGCAGCCAACAAGACCTACGCTCAGAACTTGGCCAAGATCACCAACATACAGCTTGGAGGCAACATTTACAACGTGAAAGCCAACTCGCGTCTACCCGAAGATGTTAGCAAAGGTGTTACCTACGGCATCACGCCTGGGACCTGCAGTGCGGAGCTAATGGATGGAATCCGAGTGCCAGCGCGCTATACAGTCCTCAAGCCCGCATGCTTGGACAGTCTACGGCGGCGGTCTTCTATTTTGAGGGCCCACACATTCCCTACAGCATCATTTATCAGAGCGGCGACTGCCGATGCAAGCCATACCGCAAGTCAGTTCAATACTGCCGAACTTGTGGCAACCTCGGACATCGCCAAGACGTTTGCCCAAAACCAACCCCAAATTTCTGTTACAAATGTGGCAAAACAAACCAACCCTCAAAGCATGACTGCCAACGCACGTGCAAGATTTGCGGAGAAAGATACGAAACAGCCGCGAAAGACGGCAAAAAAAAAAAAAAAAAAAAGCTCAAGCCTAACCCACCACCTTACCAAATAAGACAGCAATGGCAAAACAAGATCCAAGAACGAGACAGTCGATGGAGCTCCAACCGCGACGACTTCCATGAACTAGGCGCTGCCAATAGATAGGCCTCCAACTCAAGTAACACCACCAGTAGCACCACAAGAAGTAGCAGAGCCACGTCAAGATCAAGATCGCGGTCGCGTTCCCGAAAACGCGTGAATTACGCCAAAGCGACCGGCAGCGCCAGCGTCGAATTGGCAGAAGCGGTAGGCGTAAGAGCCCTCGAGAGCAAACTGCAAAATCAACAAAGCCTCATAGACAAACTACTCCAAAGATGCAAAGAATACGAACATGGAAGCAAGCAGTCATCTACACCACGGAGGCAGTTGATGCCGCGATTGAAGCTATAGCTCAGAAGCACCTCCTGGCTTTCGAGGATGTCTTTACAAAGAACATCCTCGCCATGATCGAAAACATCACCAAGCCTATCGTCGAAAAGTTTGTGACCCTTACCACGCAAGTCGCCTCCCTCGCAAATCAAGTCACCGCTCTTACGTATAAGCCAGGTGACTGGCCTAACAGCCCAGGTCAACAACTTCATAGCGCACGCGAAGAACAATTACGTCACCAAGTCCTACCTCGACAGCCTTCTCAACGCCACTGAGCAGGGCAGAAAGAAGGCTCGCACGAACATTCACAATGCATCCCGCTCCATCTCACCCAACCGTGATTCTACCTGTGAAACTGAAAAGCCTAATGCTGGCGACACCTAAAACCACAACAAAGAGCCCGCAAAGATCCCTGCGCATCTGGCAATGGAACTGTCGGTCCTTCCGCCCCCGCTATGCAAACCTACAAGAATTCGTCAACCAGGACCACCCCGATGTCATTGCGCTACAGGAAACTAACACCCGCAACGTTCGACTTCAAGGATACACCACTGATACGCAAACCCAACGCACAGTCGTCCTAACCAGGAAAACTCTCACAACGCAAGAACATGAAATAGAAGACATCCCCATCGAGCATACCCTAGTGGAGATCCTACCAGACAGAAAAACGCAGCAAAGACTCTTTATCGTCAGCATATACAGCCCACCTCGGGACCAATTTCCGGATTTTGACCACTTTATTTGTGAACTCGGGAAACGCACGAAAGGCCATCAAGTTGTCATCATGGGAGATTTCAACGCTAGATCGGAGCACGATCTCCTTCGTGAATTTCAGCAGAAACTTAGCATGGGCATATCCAAATACCACCAAGAAGAGAGCCCGCGTACACGACACTGCCCAACAACACAGGCTGACCCTCTGGAACGACCCGCTACAGGCCACGAGAGTCAGAAACAGTGTCTCCAGGGACACAAACCCGGAACTAACCTTCACATCGAACGTCCTCTGGGCCAAATGAAGCAGACTCTCGGAGACGCTCGGAAGTGACCACCACATTCTCCAACTTGACATCGCCCACAACCGGAATCAGACTAAGATTGGAGTTGCCCGACTAACAGATTGGAAGTCCTTCAGAGACAACCTGAGCGGCAACACAACAATTGACGACATCGACCATTGGCTCAAGGGCCTTCTCATCACCGCAGAACACCACACCAAGAACATCCAACAGCCCCGCAGTCGACACGCATCTCCTTCATCTCTGGGAGGCCAAAATAAAACTCCTGAGGAGGTGAAAGACGCAGAAACTCAATAGAAAACTTAAGCAACGAATCACCCTTCTCACCATACATGCCCAAGATTACGCGGAGAAACTTATCAGGCCAGATTGGCACACCTTTTGTGAAAACCTACAAGGAACACTCGGCACCAAGAAAACCTGGCACTTCCTAACGCGCTCTCTTAGCTACCGACCGCACCAAAACGCAACAAAGGCAAGATCTGCGCAGACTAATCCACAACCACGCTAGATCGGAGCACGATCTCCTTCGTGAATTTCAGCAGAAACTTAGCAGCGACAAGCCCACTTCGTCGGCAAGCCGCAAGGCGTACGACGGCGCACCAAACCCAGACCTTTATCGACCCTTCACGCAAGCAGAGCTCCACGCAGCCTTAGCCAAACCCACTAGAAACACCAGTCCCGGCAAGGACAGAATCACAAATAAGCTCCTACGCAACCTCCCGCAATCGGCCACAACAGCACTGCTCCAGTACTACAACGACTGCTGGGAAAAGGGGGACCTACCAGCAGCCTGGAAGCATTCGGAGCTCCACCATGATCCCCAAACCCAAAAAACCCCTTCGCATCGAAGACCTCCGTCCCATATCCCTCACGTCCTGCGTAGGCAAACTCCTCGAGCACGTGGTGCACGACCGATTAACGCCATACCTCGAGGACAACGGATACTTGCCGCACACCATGTTCGGATTCCGACAGCATTTGTCCACGTAGGACGTACTCCTACTCAAGGAAGACCTGCTCGACTACCTTGATCACAAACGCAAATCATCAATCCTGGCAATCGACGTAAAGGGCGCATTCAACAACGTGAGCCACGAAGGCATTCTCCGCAACCTCAAACATACAGGCTGCGGAGCCCGGCTCTACAACTACATCAGCAGCTTTTAGGGGCGAAGCTCCTTAGGGTGTGGGTCTGTCCCTCCTCTGTAGTAGTAGTAGTAGTCGTCGTCGTAGTAGGTAGCCACGTCTACTTTTATGAAAAAAAAATTCCGAAAGTTGTCTGTAGCGCGGAATCGAACCAGGGACCCCTCGCTTCCGAACGCGCGGCGCTAACCACTACGCCACAAAGCGCACATGGAAACACGCACCACGATGCATGACAATAAATACACAACATTAACGAAAGACTGCGCGTTTCTAAAGCGTTTGTGCTAGCGCGTTACGGCCCGTGTAAGAAGCTGGTGTAAGACGCTGTGGCCTCTCCGCCTTACCCCCGTATTCATAAACGCTCCTCGACTTGAACTTGACTTGCCACCTCCTTGGGCAGCGCGTTCGAATAGCGTTGAAGGCGGTGGCAAGTCAAGTTCAAGTCGAGGAGCGTTTATGAATACGGGGGTTATACTCTCTCAGCAGTCATGTGATGGCGTCGGCAAACGCGGTGCACGTTCCGGCATGTGTAAACGGCTGCGTAAGACGCTGTGGCCTCTCCCCCTTACTAGAGAGTACTGCACGTTTCTAACGCGTTTGTGCTAGCGTCCCCTTAAGCGGGAGATGGTGCAATTATAATGAAGGGCGCTGTTATAAAATAGGAATGACATCACATATGGCGCGTGTCATTGGTGGAAGTCAATCGTTCGATTTAGTGCGGCGAGACTGGGCGAATTACACGGAATATTCACGGTTTACCGATGATTCCCTCCGGAGCTTCGCCCACTCATCATCATTCACCCCGTGGATATGCGGTGTTTTTTTTTTTTTTTGACACACCGAACAGCAACAGTAGGCGTCTGCAACCTCCGCAGCGATAACTTTCGGCTACCCAACGAAGGAACCCCACAAGGATCTGTGATTTCACCACTCCTTTTCAACATCGCAATAATCAAGCTGCCAAAACAACTCAATGCCATCCCAAACCTATGTCATTCCCTTTACGCCGACATCACACCCTGGACCAAAGCACCTACTACTGGACAACAAGAGCGCAGTCTACAAGAAGCCTTCGATACCATTGAAAGATACCTCCGAGACTGCGGTCTCCAATGCGCAGCCGAAAAGTCGGAGCTTCTCGTCCTCAGAGCACGGACGCGAGGACGACCGCCCAACTATACCGAACCCGATCCTAGCGTCTTCCTGGACGGAACCGAAATCCCTACAGTCGACTCCCTTCGCCCACTCGGTCTTCACATCCACAAGGACTGATCAGGAGCGACCAATCTCCCGCGTCTCCAACGTACACTGTCACAAGTTACGCACATCGTCAAGAGGATAACAAACCAAAGAAGCGGACTCAAGGAGGAAGACACACTAAGGATAATTCAAGCCCTCCTAACTAGCCGTATCACCTACGGCACTCCTTACCTGACGCTCAAGCTGGCTGAAATCAAGAAAATCAATGCCATCATTCGAAAGGCAATCAAAGTAGCCTTGACCCTCCCACCCACGCCATCAACGAAGAAACTCCTCAAGCTCGGCGTCCACAATACGTGGGAAGAGCTCTCCGAGGCTCATAAAATCAGCCAACCAGAGCGGCTCACGCTCACACCCACCGGACAAGAAGTTTGGTGCTACCTCAACTACAGTGAAAGCTACATTGGCGAAACAGACCAGAAAGCAAGAATCTCACCCGCACTCCGTGAGCATATCAGCGTTGCGCGTATACCGCGCAATGTGCATCCGACTTACCATAAGGAGCGTCGACAAAGCAGAATCCGCGCACTCAGAAAGAAATACGCGACAATCCCTAATACGAGTTACACCGATGCTGCCCGGTATATTAAACGAAATGCCTTTGCCCTAAGTGTCCCGGATCACCAAGGCAAAGAACTCGCCGCTGTCACCAACCGGGCAAGAGCCGCCGAGACTGCAGAGGAAACGGCAATCGCTCTGGCGATAACAACTTGTACTGAAGTAGTCGTAATCCTCATTGATTCCCAGGCAGCAGCTCGCAACTATAAAAAAGGACGCATATCAGAAACCGCACTCAAGATACTTCGCAATCGCATCGCACGCACCCCGCTCCCCGACACCTACATCAACTGGACTCCAGGCCATCAGGGCGTGACAGGAAATGAGGAGGCACACGCCGCCACCCGCGAGCATATCAGCCGGGCTTTCCTGCTATCCCACACCAGGCCGGCCACCAACATTGATGACATCGCCCTAAAGTATTCGGAGCTTCTGCAACACCACCGACTCAGCAGAAGAACGTACCCATCACCACACAAGCTGAGCAAAGAGGAAGGAGTCATCATCCGCCGCCTACAGACAAACACCTATGTACACGAAAAAATTATGCACATACTGTATCCTACGCTGTACTCGTACACATGCACCCGCTGTGACGTCCCAGACACCCTGCAACACATGGTCTAGGATTGCCCACTGCTTGACACATCCCCAGATCCCAGCTCACAAGCTCAACAAGACGGCTCCAAACAAGGACGCCCCATAGAGGCTGAAGAAGAGCACCGCAACTCAGCGCACTTCAATACCACCGCTGAAAAGTGGGAGGCGAAGCTTTCCTCTGACGACCTGGACGACCAACGCAGTCTTGTCGCCCGGGCCAAGGAGGCATCCCAAGCCAGAGGGTTCTTGGAATAAGGAACCCTCCCACCTAGGGTGAACCGGGTCCTGACTGAATACCGTTTCAGAAAATAAAAGGTTATTTCTCTCTCTCTCTCTTAATATGCCAGTCACTATTTTTGCAGCCAACTACTGCACACGTCTTCCCTCTACCACTTCGCATTTTGCAGCATGAAGGGAGCACATTGTCTTAGTGAGCAGCCAGTTGCATTTCCGACAGCTGATCGCACAGTATAGCATGCAGGGCAGAAGCAATACTGTATCAGCATGACACCATGTTCCGGGTAGCCAGGGCACGAGTGCCCAGGATTTATTGAGCCGTTCTTTTATACATTGAAATGGGGCAACGCCCCTCAGATAATCCTGCTACGATATACAGAGAAGTTGGGCAACGCCCCCTCAGCTTATCAACCGTAGCACACGTGTCAGACGCGATGCGATACAAATACGTAAAGGTTTTGTATTTGTGCACTTTTGATGAGGCAACGTGCGGCGCGACGCCGTAAGAGCCATGTCGTTTCTCTACAGCAAACTGCTCCGCGAAAAGAGTCTATATCAGCTCTAGAGGAAAAGCTGGGCGAAAAAAGCGGCAACTACAAAGGCGCCGCCATGTTGCTACGAATAATTTTTCTAGCTCTAGGAATATTCAAAATATTATGCGAAAACCAGATTTACACGTATCGCGTATGCATGGAAAACGTTTAAAGTTCATCCCATATATTTTTCAGAAAGATCAGATGGTTATTTATAGAATTTGGATGCAAAATTTAAGGTACCTGAAAGGCTGCGTTTGTAGGCGCCTAAACTAGATGGCGCTACCACTCAGATAGGATCGGGATCGCCTTAGGGTGGCTAGAATAATCGCGTTATTGCACGACTCGTCTGAATCACTTCTCGTCGTCTGCGCCTGCACAGGATAGCAACATGGCGGGGCCCTTGCGGTTGCCGATTTCAATGCATGGGCGCCATGGGCAGTTTTTCCTCTAGAGTTGGTTATATTAACTATATGCTTTTCCCTCACTACGGCATGCCTCATAATCAGATCGTAGCTTTGGCATGTAAAATTCCAGAAATAATTTAGAATGAATTATCACGTCATCGTACGTCAAAATGCGGCCCGATCCCGAAGCTAGAGCAGTCAAAAAATTGAAGCAGTCCGACGCTCCTCCTACGCCCCTCACGCTAGTGGTGACGCGGTAAAGTGCCGTGCGCAGTGATTCCGCCACATTCTCACCCCCAACTAGCTCAGGAATACATTGTCTTTAATCGATTTCAGCTGGAGGTTGAATCGCCTTCCTACTTTTAGAGCGCAGTTCTTAGGCGCCCGTTCCTGCGGTGAGCGTCGGCGTTGTCCCTCGTAATCGAGCGAACGAACACAGCTAAGGATGAAAGCGAACGCGGAGAGCAGCTGCAGATGAAAGACGGCGATAGCGAAGAGGACAGCTCAGGAGGAGGGTGCAGCGGAACCTTGAGGCGGAAAGCGGAGGAGGATGGTACGGCGAAAGCGTGAGAAGAAAAGCGTAGTGCCGCGCAAGACCGGCTTTGCGGCGACAATGCATATACGATATGGCGCCTGAGTAGCGCGCGTCGTCTGTATGGAAACAAAGCACTGCATGAGCGGAGGACGGTGTGCAGCGGCTGCTGTGAATCGTGCCCACGCGTCACCCACGCGCCGCCTCACGCGATCTCCTGATTAGCGAGGCATTCGCGCCACACTTCGCTCCGTTTGCAACGTGCCGCACGAGACAGATTGTCCGCGCCAGCCAATATATCGCGAAATGAAAACACGTATACAGCTGCGCTCAAATTTCGCAATAGGGAATATCGTAATCGTCGGTGAATTTTTTTCTGACGCGCCAAGTTGGTCGTAAATGTTCGCTGCATGTATCCCACGCGCAAATTTAAGGGAAGCCTGTGTCGCCACTGCCGCATGTCTGCCACTATACTGATGCTCCAGTATTGTCCACATTTTCCCAAGAGTGAAGCAGAACATTGTCAGAGATAGTCCCGAGCACCCGCCGGCCACCTGAGTGGGTGTTCCCAATTTAACATTCTGTGGAGAAAGGTGGCTTTAGTAGGTCTACAAAAGGTATTTCCTTCAATACCCGCAGTGCCATTTGGAATGGTGTTCAAGTAGGCATGCCTATTTGAACAACTTCCAAATGACATTATGTGCATTGAAGGAAATAGGTAGAATTTTTATTGTTCTGCAACATTTCCTGTTTGTTTATTTTTCAACTTCAAGAATCAATAAGTATCCATTAAATAAACACCTCATGTTTCGATTATTTATATTCCATTTCCCGATTTCAATATTCGAACAGCCGTACTAAAATATAAAGCCTAATAAATTTCAAGCACTATAGGGACAGCCTGTGAATGTGTTATTTTTTAGAATTTATAAATCATGAATGCGCAACCTCGAGGGCATGAAAATTACGTGATGTCGTCATAAATACCGTTCAGAGTTCTCGGTTTTAATCTTTCGAAAATTCTGCGCACTTTCTTGGGTTTTTAATACGGTTCACCTTAGGATACTTATACGCACTTTGCCACGTCTGTGTCTCTGACCGCTTTCCGTTCTCGACGGCGGCGCGCTTCGGCCGGAGGGGACCCGCTCCCCAGTCCCGGTGTAATATGATCCGCCGCCTGTGCGGTCGGAACGGTCCTGCTCTCGCGGGAGGTGCTGGCGCCGGTGGGGCCGTCCTTATTTACATCGCCAGTTTAATGGGGTCGCGGAAACGGGGTCACGGAAGCGGGGTGGTTTGCTTATTCTCAATTCCCAAGTTTCTTTAAATGGATATACGTACATCAGCATATGCATGACATGAATGCCATGACATGTCATGATATGCATGCATGACATGAATTTGGAGTGCAGATTGAAATGCAGTACATTTCATTTTGTTTTTATTCGGACATTTCAGGAAATACCCACGAAAAGAGGCAAAAGGAGACAATCTGTCTCCTGACTAGGCATGTGCAATTTCCCATGCACATGCTGACGATCATGTTGGAGTGCAATTTGAGACACAGCACAAAACACGTATAGAGTCGGCTATTCTGCAGAAATTTGGAGTTCCGCGCGACTGCACTCGGCCAATGGCAACGGAGCGGTGCATGAAGTGTCGCTACATTGCTTACTGCTAATCGTACTGTGACACCGAGATTCATCGTGAGATGGATTCCGCCGTAATTTCTTTCGACCTTAAAGGGCCCCTAAACCACTCTGAGGTCGAAATTTAGCTGTGGTGTTGCAGTTGTGCATGAGTATACAACGAACACGTAGCCGTGAGAATTTTTCGAAATGGTGCCATAATAGCGGAGTTACACGCGTTTGATGATCGAAACGCGGCCCTTGCTCGTTTCGCTCTTCGCTACTCTCCTAGCCGGCTGGTCTCTCCTCCTCGCCGAGTGCTCCTCCAAATGTCACGTGACATATGTCATCTCCAACGCGCTTTTCAAAACAGTGTCCACTTCTGGTTAAGGCACGTCCACGCTAGCGGCAAATATACCGACGTCGGCGACCGGCCTCCAGTGCCGTAGTTCGTCTGCCACGCGAGAAGTGTCCAAAGTAGACGGCAGTTCGGCCGGCGTGCGTGTGTGTGTGTGTGTGTGTGTGTGTGTGTGTGTGTGTGTGTGTGTGTGTGTGTGTGTGTGTGTGTGTGTGTGTGTGTGTGTGTGTGTGTGTGTGTGTGTGTGTGAGAGAGAGAGAGAGAGAGAGACTATCCGACTCACTAATTTTGTTGACGCTGAAACAGGTCGTGTAAAAGTGCGGATCCTGCTCTTCGACACTGTAGTTGCATCTAATACAAATAAAAAATTCATCTTAGAGAAGCAAGGTTACAACGCCCTACGGCGATGTGACTATGCAAGAATTAAGTTGAGTGCATTTGATATTCGAACACAAATTACGAGACTTTATTCGTAGCATTATAAATGCGGTTGCAGAACTCGGGAGAATACAGAAAAAAAAAACACAAGTTAAATATGACTATAGTCGTATCTAACGTCGCTATTTGCTTTCTTTCTTTTATTTCATTTTTTTTTCTTATGAGACATTGCAGAAAGAAAGACGCAGTTTCGCTCGAAAGCCGAAGGATCGATTGCGATAGCGGACAGCTATACAAAGTAAGGATAGTAGTTTTATCGGCCGTATATAAACTTGTAAACATTCGCTTACTAACAAAATTGACAAGCATGGTGTCACGCGCGCACAAGCAAACATGAACACATCTCACTCGATGACCGCACACACTCGCTGTGAAAACTCAGAAGTAAGAAAGCGCGGCAGCAGCAGCGAGCGAATTGACCTTCGTGCTGCCTCTCGCTTCAACGCGAACTCAGCGGCGAGAACAAAGTGCACACGAAGCTATCTTTCAAGATAGGGCCCCCGCGGCCACGCCATACGCAGCGCCGCCGGAGTATACAACGCCGCCCCCCCCCCCTCTCTCCCATCCTCCCGGTGACTTGCGCGCGACGGAAGACAGCGCGCTTCCTCCCCGCTTTCCTCCCTTGCGCGCGTGAGATTGAGGCGCCATTGTTAGCTCACACTCGCACGCTTTCACTCCCGCATACAGCATACGGCGCGCGGCGAGGATGTTATCGCCCTTGGGCATTATACGGAACATCACGGCGACGCCGACGGCAGAAATGCGCCTGGAGTGTCCATATAATTGATGTTGCAATAATAACGAAACTGAACATTCAAGGACGCAAATAATAACTAACGGAAATAAAGATAGCAAACCGGTGAACTAGCCTAGTTGGTACATTATAAAAGGGATAAAAACAGCGGGAACATATGAGAGACCTGATGAAGAAGACGGAGGGACTATCTGGATAATAGATAGCTTGGGCGGCTGGATGGCGTGTGACCTTGACCTCGCCGGGCTCCTTCCTTCTGAGCATAGGTCGGCAAACTCACTCATGAGTCGACTCACACTTCCTCAAACTCAGACCAACCCGTGAGTCTGAGTGAACCCGACTTATAAACTAGTTGCAAAGAGAAAAAGACAAGCTTTTTGGTATAACTAGATAACCCATAAAGCAAGCACACCAGGATACACAGTGATCAGAAAGAATGGTGCTCTCGTGGAGCAAAATATTAAAACCAACGAGTGCAGCAGCGTGTATTCTAGTAAGCACGGCCGCAAATGAATGCCGCCAACTCTAACCGCCGCTGTAAACTACACGTGAGCTCTCCTTTTGCTAGGTGTTAGGCTTCAGCGCATGTCTGGTGCATCCAAACGGAGTACAACGCTCGTCCTGTTGTACAAATCATTCCCGGGGCACAATGACCGTTCTTTGGACTTTTTTCGCTCGCCCTTAAAGAGCCCCTCACCCGGTCTGGCCATTTTGAGCTGACAAGCGCAGTGCATACAATGCGCGCTAACGATCGTGTCTGCTAAGTATTACTGGTATCAGTGGCGCACCGACCGGGGGGGGGGGGGGGGATTCGGCGGTTGTAACCCCCCCCTCCCCTGAGGCCGACTTAACCCCCCTCTTTTGTTTAACCCCTTTTCTTTCCTTGCGCATTTGAGTACTGCAACTAAGATGTAAGACGCGCAATCGTCTGCACACTCACAAAAAGCGCATTTTTGACAATTGCAAGTGAAGAAATTGAAATTAGTGCTATATTTAGATGGTATTGGCAAACTGTCAACCCCCCCCCCCCCCCCCCTGGCAGAGATCCTGGGTACGCTACTGACTGGTATTACATCCCTATACGCGCCGATGAAAAGGCTTAAATTTCAAACCAAACGCCGTGCGCCCTTCTCGCGGGCGCCGCGCTCCCAGCCGGAAAGTCGAAGTCAATCGCGCAATAGGTGACCCGTAAAACGAGCAATCGGAGCTTCCGGTTCGACGGATGACGCGCGGCATCGGCGGCATGCCTGGCGCACATGTTTTTCTACGCGGTTTCAACTGTCAGTCGTGCGAAGCTTTCCGTACGCTTTGTCGACTAGCAATGTCGTACCATTCATGCAGCTGATTTCTAGGTTTCAGTTCACTCTGGGCGCGACGATGACGAGCCAAGAAAGGCAAGGATACATTTTTATTCATAAAGGAACTCTGGTTTTCGTTTCGGCGGCCTTTTTTGTTTCTGTCAGGTTTAGCTCTACGACATTTGCCGTTGCTTGGACGCACCGTCACTGAATGCTCTGCCTGCGGGTCAGTCAGACAGGTGAAAAAGTTATCGTTATCCGATCATTTATCAAGCGTATAGAAGCATTACTTAGAAAATCGGGTGCTGAGACGATGGCTACAGCGGTGCATGCTGTTCTGTGATCCTAGCTAGAAACCGATATGGTCGGTATAACGGCGCACTGAAAATGATAACTTTGCACGCTGTCAACGCCATTTCTCGGTCGAAACTCTAGGTTCATTTGAAGTGGAACGTAGTTAGACGTTCTCGCTTTTTTATTGCGATAGCAATTATATGGACACTCAAAAGCAGATTTCTGCCGTCGGCGTCGCCGTCGCCGTCGCCGTCGCCGTGAGGTTCCGTATGACGTCATTTGGAGAAGAAATCGTCGCCGCGCGCCGAACGCTGTATGTGCGAGTGAAAGGGCGCGAGGGGCGCGCGCTTTCACGGGGAGTGAACGCATGGCGGAGAACAAACGCGCGTTCTGCGCCGTGCTCGCTTAAGGGCTGCAGAAGTAGGCGTCTCTGTTCTCCTTCACAATCACCATGTATGTAGAGCAAACGCGCCTTCTTCCGACGAGCGAGAGGCCGTGGGGGAGGGGGAGGGAAGGGAGGCGACGTTTAGCTGCGGCACGCAGTGCCTATTTATATCAGAGGCTCCGGCAACAGTCACCAACGCCGCACGCATTTTCAGCGAACGCGGGCAAAACGCCGATGGCGTCGACAACAGTTCTGCGTGTTGCCGATGCTGCTGCATGTCCAAGTTTATACAGCTGATAAAGCTAATATCATTACTCCGTATAGCTCTCTACAAGTTTGCTATCGCAATTGATGCTTCGCCTTTCAGGTGAAACTGCGACAACTTTTTTTGTCATCAATGACCGTATCGCCGTCATAATACGGCTGCGCATTATCTCTATCTGTGCTGAAGGAGCTGAGGAGGGCTAGTTAAAATCCCTATATAAGAAGAGTACCACCATCTACTCTTAGCTCCGCCGCCTCCTCTCCTAAAGCGCTTGCTTTTTCTTTACTTTTTGGTTGCGAAAGCCAAGTCGACGGTGGCGCACCTAGAAAGTCCACGTTGAAGCTGTCAGGCCGGGCGCGCGCCGCCGCCGGCGGCGGCGACTGCGGCTGCGCAAAGGACTTTCAACATGGCTCTCAGGCGGAAAAAAAGAAAATATAAAGAAGTAAAAATCGCGCGCTATCATCGTCCAATCGGAGATACAGGAGAGAGAGAAGCGGCGTTTATCAAAGGATGGTGGTACTTTTCTTATATAGGGACTTTAGAGCTAGTTGGTTACGAGTATTATGTATGTATCTTGCTGTGTCCCGCTTAAATTCGCGCTGCAAAACCTCGTTTCATAATACCTCTATATGCGCATGCGAGTACTGACATAGTTCTGGTTGCCTGAGTCACTGTTAGAGAAAGAAATAACTTTGGTAATCATTCCGTGTCGGCCCTTACACAGCTTCGCCGCCTGATAAGTGGCACTGTACGTCATTTTCTTTTTGTTCACGGATGGTCTCTGCATTGTTACAGTTTTGGAAGTGGCAGCCATTCCTTTGATGCTTGTGCACAGCTGACTCAGCAAGGGTTGCTGCAAGGCAGTATAGTTACATGCGTCCACATTTAACGCTTGAATTTGAGCAGCCAACGGCTGAACAGCCGACGATGGTTTTGCTAGGCACCTGCAAGCGGGTAATCTTTGAGTGGGATAAAGCCGGACTGCAAGCACAAGTGGCTCAGTAAGCTAAGGCGTTGGGCTGCTGAGCACGAGCTCGCGTGATCGAATCCGGCCGTGGGGGCCGCATTTCGATGGAACCGAAATGCGAAAACACCCGTGTGCTTGCGTTGTAGTGCATGTTAAAGAACCCCAGGTGGTCAAAATTAATCCGGAGCCCTCCACCACAGCGTGCCTCATAATCAGAACTGGTTTTGGCACCGAGCACCCCAGAAAGAAGAACGGACTGCAAGCGCATCAATGGAATTCAACGGCGAAGCGGTGGCGGCGGCTGCGCTGACTCGAACCGGAAGCAGCTAGCAGCCGGCGTATCCCACAATCCCTCACTATTTTACGGGTCACCTATTCCACGCGCGATTTGTCTCTGAAACAGCCTCCCCGATAACATAGTCGAGGAAATTGACCGCGATAAATTCAGGCACTCACTCCACTCTCGCTTATCCCTTGTTAATCATACTCACTGTTTGGTCTTCTTTCCCTACTATTTTCGTTCATTGTTGTACAATAGTTTACAAACCTATCGAGCTGTTTCTATTGTTATAATACAGAGCTGCATGTTAAAATTGTTCTCATTTTTAAGCTGTGCACCTGGCTGCAGTTGTTTTTCGACCTTGATGTTTTTGCGAGTTTGTCACTTTATGTGTCTGTGTACTAAGTTCTATGCCCCCCTTACTCAATGCCCCATGTAGGGGCCTTGTAAGGTATTTTACAAATAAAATAAATAAATAATCATGCGAAACTGGTGTTCGTGTCGCTTTGTCGGTATACACGTTAATGCCACACGTCATTTCTCTTCAAAATCTCAAAACGGTTATAAACTGCACTGAATGTACGCTTCACGTGGCGACATCTACCTTGTAGCTACCTTAATTAAAAAAGCTTTTAGCGTAATTTCATATAAATGACTTAATTTGGAAAGTTGAAACCATTGAAATAGTCGCCACTGTGGTTAGGATAATTCTGAAATCACTGGAATATCTCTCGAATATCTCATCTTTTATTTTAGGGTTTCCGACTAATTAATTCAGCGTATGTGATCGCCTATCTACATACGCCGCGCTTGGCGGAACAGTAGGCGATACAAGAGCCTACGAATAAATGAAGTAAATTCCAGCAAGCTCACAAACCCGTTAGCCATCTATCAGACTAACCGCGTGTCTGACCAATTATGTACCTCTGAATAGTTTGGCTTGGCTCTCAAATGATTAATATCAAATTGCGCGCCCTGGATGCACGTGATCTTGCTTTGATCACCGGCCACAGATGGCGCCAGCGTGCAGATGATGGCATTAGAAAAGCGCAGTGTCGTCGTAGGTTTGCGTTCTACGTTAAAATGTTACTTTGCCAAATCGCGGACCCAAACTGCTTGAAATTCATAACAAGAACCAACTGATTTCATTTCTGCGTTTGTATGTTCACCGCTGAGTTTTTGGTCCGCTCTGACTTCCTTACGGCTACACTTAATATTGTCTCATGGTCGTGCACAATCACCGCTGAAAACACGACTTAAGGCGGCTTTTCTGTAAGTATATTATTGTTGTCGCAGCGTTAAACGGTAATTTTTAAATAGTGTTACACGGTTACAATGCGAGCGAGTTGGAGTTGTGAGCGCGTGAAACGTATCCGAAAGGAAGACGTTTATGTGGTAGTAGCTCGCCCTCGTGGCGTCACAAAAGGGTCTATTTCATACCTTATTGAGACATCAGCGCCAAGCACATTGCTCGTTGTCTTCTGTGCTTGTAAAATAATGTAGTAAATATTCTGGAAGAATGGGGATAGGCTTCTCTTTTAGGGAGTTACTTATGTGATTTCGGCGACGTTTGCGCCTTTGAACTCAGTTTGCCACCGTTTGTATGCCTCCGAATATGTGTCTCATTTCATGGTCATATTATATAATTTATTTCAGATCTTCACAGTTGACAATGGCATCAACAAAACTGCCTGAGCAGAAGGTGATTCTCTGTGGAGAGTACGGCGTTGGGAAAAGTTCACTGTTTCGTAGGTTCACGACTAACACTTTTGTGGCAAGCAACGATCGAAGCTCCACGCTTGGTTTAGACCATTTTGACAAAGTCTATAAGGTTGCAGGACGGGACCTCAAGGTAAGCTTCCAGTTCGTGCATTGTTTGCGAGCCTCAACTGTTTTCCTGTTATTGGACAGGCATACTAGTGTGCTCCATGCAATGCAGTTTCTCTCTCTTCTGAGTGAAAGACTGCACTGTGGAGCGCATAGCAAACTGGCGGTTTATTTACACATCTGTGCGCGTGTTCCAGTAATGATCACGTTCTTGTGACACAGTAAGGTCAGACGCATGGGAAAGAGTTGCTGCTGGTGTCTGATTTGTGCTATTACTTGTGACAGTTTCTAAGCTGCCTTGTTACAAAATTTTATTTGATGGTACATACAGCAAGTTCTTGAATTTGTCAAATAAATAAATTTAAGGGCAACTTGTTATTAATTTTGCTGCCCATAACAAAAGTTTTAGCCATTAGTAGGGCTGGTTGGCAGTATTTTGCAATGAAGTGCTCGAATTTTCAAAGCATTTGAGAAATATTGCAATATAATCTTAGGATTCGGTGTACTGCATGCTCGTGAAATGTGTTGAATTCACTGACTGGGGTAGGGAATGCCATCACTGCACATTCCTTATACATATTTCCTTTATGAACTATACTTTCTGATTTGTGAATGACTGTAGCTGCAGCTCTGGGACACAGGGGGCATGGAGCGTGTGGCATCCGTCACGTCCAGCTACTACAAGTTTGCCGAGGCAGCCGTGTTGGTGTTTAGCCTGGACAATCCTGACTCGTTCAACATCTTGTCACAGCATCTGCTGGACATCGTAAGCTATGCTGAGAATGCAAAGATATTTCTCTGTGGAAACAAAGTTGACTTAGTAGGCCGCATCTATGTCTCAGAAGCAGATATAGAAGCCTTCTGTGAGCAGTGCCACAACCTCATCAGTGGGGTTTACCGCACATCATGTAAAACTGGTCAAGGCATCGAGGAGATGTTCACAGACATTGCGCGGCAGCTGGTTATGTCTTGCAGAGTAAAAGATTTGGATGATGTGGCCAAAGACTCTTTCAAGGTCACCCAGCCAGAAGAAACACAGGAATCGTGTAGTTGCTAGGCGTGAAGGATCGGCACAATGAAGATAAATGTGAAATGGCAGCTGCGGCTTAAGAGTAAATCCAAGTCCACCAAACCTATCTGCTTTCCTCTGCATAGGACAGAGACAATTACGAATTTTCAAGTTTTCTTGTTTAACTTGATGAAAATGGTTCATTTTTTCATGCCTTTTAGTGATCATGGCTGTTTTTATGTAGCAGCACAAAAATGCTATTTGCTGTGGACTTTAGGAGCATTTGTTTTTATTGTTTTAACATAGGGCAATTTTGGGCCCTTGCAGAAGTCATATTTTAGAATGCTTGAGTCACTTTCATCATACTGTGAATTATGATCACCACTCTCTTTTGACAAGCTATTCAATGCTGGCATACTTCCTTATGAGCTGTCTTTTTAGTCATGCATACCTGTCAATGGCTGTTTGTGTCATTGTGGATCAGCTTGCCAGTTTTCTTTCTGCAACTTTACAAACTTTTAAGCTTGCAGAAATAGATTGTACATTTATTTAATAGAGTTGTATAGTTACCAATGTTGTGCAAGCACTTTCCAAGTGCATTGCTGGTTTACAAAGCAGCCTAATGGGACTTAACATGCATCTCGACTATGTGGCATGTTGCTCGGCCACTTGGCTCAAGGTTTGTTTGCAACCATTTCAGTCTGGTTTTTTGCCAGGTCAATGTGCAAGAAAGCTTGTAGTGAAAATGTTGTTCGGCCATCTGCTGATTGTGCGCATGTTTTTTGTGCACAGAGGCAGAGGGAAAAAAGTGCCAAACATTGTGTATGTGGACATTGTGCAGAAGCTATGTTTTTTGAGGTGGTGTATAGAACTTTTTTTTTGTTTGTTTTCATTGTCAGTGAAATGCTGTACTAGTTGACAAAATGTTACAAAACCAATTGGCGTATGCCTTTATTACAGTTGTGCTATGTACATATCATGCAGTTTCGTATCAGACATTCAACAGGCGTGCATCTTGCAGACGTGCCTTCGTGGCACCAAGCACTGTGTACAGTTTATTGTTGGGTATCATTTTCAGGTTTTGCTAATAAAGTGCTTATAACAGTAAGTCGATGTGTGTGTCTTTCGGTGCACAAGTTACATTTCAAGCAGTCTAGCAATATTTTTGAAGAACCAAAATTTTTCAAATTTGAGTAATCTGGACACATTAGCTTGCAGTAAGCAAGCCCAGACCTCAAAAAATGCCTACTCCAGGTGAAGAGAACTTTTTTTTTGTTGTATAGGCAGCCACAGTAGAAAATACACATCACTATTCATAATAAATATCACGATGCAAACATGTTGATAAAACATTATTCTCTACAACTGTCTACCCTTGACATAGCTGCAGCAATGGCAGAGGTCATATGTACATCTATTGTAGACTTAAGTGCACATATAACACATGAACAACATGAAATGAAAATGCACAGCCTGCATCCAATGCACAACATTAAGAAGTTCGAACCAGAGCTATACAAATATTGGAATGCTAGACACCAGGGGGTGCCTTCCTGTACTGATCAGCGAAGTCCTTTATCTTTCGCCAGAGTTCTTGTGGCTCATCAACACGGGGCACCTGCAATGACAGCAACAAAGTTAGTATATGATATCCGCACGCACACAAAAAAAAAAGTCTGGGATCCGCCCATGCCCATTGCTGACCCTACTCTCTGTATATGCCATTCTGCCGTTTCCTGAACTAATGACCACACACAGCCTAAATACTGTTCACATTCGCAAACTAGCCACTTTGGTCGGGCAGTTTCACTAATTAAGAGGTTCATTGTGAACAAAAGGATTTCATAAAGTTCAAGGGACTATAAATGGTTTTGTAAATGTGTGCTGTAAATATAAAGAACACAGCAGGTTTATTATGACAAGGGCCCAATTGTGCTTCATGGCCAACAACACATGCACAGCTGAAGTTATTGCAGTCCATGTTTGTTGACTAGTTAGTCCATAACTTTCTCTTCACCACATAAAGCAATAACTCAGCACTTCTCGGGCAACTGGCCGTATACTAGAGAAGGCAGGAGCCCATGCACAATCATAGTGCCGCATGCAGCACTGCCCCTCCATGACCCTTCAGTGTGTGTACAAACCTGATAGTTCTGTGCTACATACACGCCCGCGTAGACTCCAGCGCCGAAAGAAATCTGCAAGAATACCAATAGGATCAGAAGGCTGCAGTCACAGGCAAGACCTTGGTTATAGGCGTTGCTCGCACAAGAAGGCGCATTTGTCGATCACTCAGCATATATAAACATATAAGCCGCATATAGAACACATCTAATATATGCTGCAACACATATAAATAAAGGCATGACATGTATTAGTAAAAGTTAGCAGTTGAGTAGCTATCTGGGTCAGTTGGTACATACTGAATAGTAAAAACCAGTCATAAGAAGAACGACAGAGAAGAGACATCGCACACACAATGACTGGACTAACAACTGTGCTTTATTGAAAAACCCCGTCTCCCAGGAAAAACCAGGCGAGCATGCGCAGCTGAAAAGCCAACAGCTACACACAAACTAATGTTGATTGCAAAAGGCCACGTTGCTAACGCCAGTGCGATAGGAAACTTAGTTCCTTCTGCATCAGTGAGATGGAGGTAGAACTGATGCAATTATCCCCTTGCATGTTGATATGGTAAGCTTCGAGAATTTCACACTCCGTCTTGCCCTTGCCTCTACCAAGGATTTTAACATTAGAAAAAAGCGGGACGCAGCCGCATTCTCGACAATGGCGCGGCAAATTTGCTCCATCAGAGGTGTTCCAAGAATTGTAGTGCTCTCGCAGCCTCTCATTAATACACCGGCCTGTTTGACCGATGTAAACTTTTTCACAGTTCAGCGGAAGCTCGTACACCACACGTGTCGCACAAGAAATGCAACCATTGTCATGACACGCGGGGGGTCTATTTCTGCCACGCGCAACACGTGAACAAAGGCCTGAAAGTTTGCATGGAGCAGAAAAAACAACGTTAACGCCCTGCCTCGCAGCAACTTTATTGACGTTGTGAGAAACCCTATGTACATAGGGCATCACTGGGTCAGCCCTTTTTCTCTCTCGCCTCTTAATTTTTTGCAGCAACGTTTCTGCCACTGCGTTCAAAAGCGCTTTTGGGAAATCAGCGGCAACCAAACGCTCGAACTGGTTGTCCAAACTTGATTTTATGCTGTGGTGGCAACTCTTTTGCAAGGCATTACTAAAACAATTCGCAGCAATCCCTCTCTTAACGACTTTTTGAGTGTGCGGATAAGTACGGTACCAAGCCTTCTTACTCCAAGGCAAGAAGCACCAGCACACATGCCATCGTCAAGAAAAGTTAGTTCAATTTCTAAAAATCTAATCGAGTGGTTAGAATGCAGTCCATGTGTAAAGCAAAGTGCACTCGAGCAAGCTTTAAAAACCGTTAAGACCTGATCTACTACGACAGGCAAGAAGTCATTCGGTGAAAGATTTAAAATAATCAAGAAATCGTCCACATATCTGAAAACTTGGTTTATCAAGAAGAGAGCCCACGTCTCTTCTCTGTCCTTCGTCTTTTGACTGGTTTTTACTATTTAGTAAAAGTTTGTAATAGATTATGCTCGAATCACCGCTGACGAGACCAAAATAGCACCGTAAAGTAGCGCCGCCCCCGACACAAACAGAAGGAAACATAACTGAAGCCCCAAGTTTGTACGATAACTTTTTAAAGAAATTATTTACAGTATCCGGCATAGTGCTTTAACGACGGACAAAATAAATGCCAGATATCGGTGAATGTATTTCAAGGTCGTAAAGCTATGTCGCGCAGTGTGCATGTGCACGCTGCTGCACCAAGACATTTGAGTGCGCGTGCAACGCCACGCACGCGCTGATACTCACAATAAATTTCAACATGTCCGCAGCTGCGCTGAGTCTGTTCCTGCTGTAGGATAGTGCTGCGCTCGCGGTTCAGTGATAAGTCACAGCAGGCTGTTACACGCAGAAAAGGCCCGTAGAGCCCGTAGAGAACAAGCACGCTTGCTTGCAGCTACACAAATTGCCCAAGGCGACAGGTTTCAGCCTTTGATTGTGCTAACACTACGCGCGCAGTATGGTATTCGGCATTGCGCAACGGCCGCCCGCAATTCTTGGGTGAGTATAATATGCATCTGTTCCTGTACTGATGAAACTAGACGCAGGGCACAGTTATATTAACTAATACGATGGACAGGATTAGAATACGACAATACGTGGGAAATTCGTAATCTGACGAACCGCAGAGCATTGCGGACATTTTATTCCGGTTCCTGCAGCGATATTTGGCATAGAAATCTCCCCGAGAATAATCGAGCATCGACGTATGTCGAATCCATTGCCTGCTGGAAGGTTATGGGCGAGTAAGTACGTAACTTTGTGTACTCGGATGAACAGCAGTCCGTAATGACTACAAAAGATGATTCCATGTTGAGCGTGGATGAATAACCGTCATTTCATATTGGCAATCTTTGTGTTTCAGGCCTATTGACCGCCAACAGAGAGTGCAACAAATGAAAGCCAGCATAAACCAAAGGCTCATAGAAACCGGAGAACGAGATCGGTGAGTTTTACTGCGCCGTACGCTCGCAACAGACATGCACGCGTGTGCGTCTACCCGCTACATCTCTGTTGGGTATTCGCACGGTGTTCAGTTGTCATTCGACGCCCTTTTTTTTTTTTTTTCATCTTCTTCCTTAGTGTTTTACTGTTGGCCATATTAACATAAAGTTGCAAGTAATTTACCAAAGAACTGTGTTACCCGAATGCTGCATTTCTAGAAACTGACACACGGGTTGTTTTCTGTGTTTCTAACCTATAAGTTGACGCCGCCGGTTAAGGTTGTAGCAGGCAGAAGCATAGTGGTTGAAACTGATAAAAACCCAATGGCATCCATAATCTTGTCAAATTCTGCATTAGCAGAGTGGACATTCAGTCTTTTCATTGGGTAGTAGGTTAGCCAGTGGTAATGCGCTGATGAATACTTTAAAAAGTGTATCTGCGCTTTTTTTGCATTAATAAATATCTTGCGAAAAGGTAGTTGAAGTTTTTTTTTTTTTTTAATCTCTTCATCGAACAGGTGACAAAAATCTTTCATTCTTTGCACTTTGTAAATGTGCCTGTTGCTACGTTTTTGTGGCACATGCTTCTTAACCGTGGTTATCTCGTTGATGTTTGCGCAGTGCTTGTTCCCACATCGTTAAGCGCATCCATTTAGTTGCTTTAGCAGAGTACTATATTGGGCGAGTTGGTGCACAGTTAAGTTAATCTGACGTACTGTGGCGCAGTGTATTAAACACGTGGAAAAAAGGAGACAAAGAACGCCACTGTCTCGTACTTTTTTTTTTTTTTTCCTCTCTGGTTTTATACATTGCGCCACAGTACGTCGTGTTAACCATTGAGCTGCCTCTTTTGGCACCTTCACAAGGCTTTGCTACAACTGTTGTTATAAGTGAAAAGGCCATCACATGTTAGTGAATGGTTGTTGCAGAAATAAAAAGATTAACTTTCTTATGGAAATATCACCGAGAAACAGTATTCATTATTTTGTAGTGAGTGAAAAATAAGAAAATTTGCTGAGAAATATTTGCTAAACTCTGCATATTTTGCTGTGTCACTGAAAGAAGCAAAAAATTGTATGTTTTATTGCCATACATAATGAGGAAGGTACTTATGTTAGAAATAAGCATGGCCATCCTGTATACATTTTAATGCCTGTGGCTGAGGTTCTGCAGAGTTGCAGTGGTAATGCTGAGGATCCTGGCAATTCCTGACAGTTAAGGGATATTTGCAAAGGGATATTTAGTACTGCAAAAAATATTTGAACAGATTTTCACTTACCGGTCCCTGGGCATACCCTTCAAAATTTTCTGATAATGAAAGGACACCACAAGGATACTTGCTTCAAGCAAGATAATTTAGACAACTTCCTGAAGCAGATGAAATTGGCAGCAGCATTGTTGCTGGAAAAGTCGCTGTTATCTAAAAACAAGGTGTTGCTTGACAGCCTCTGCTACTGCTTCAGTGCCACAGTTAAATGTAAATCATTGCTAATAAAATGCACATGTATTCCAAAAAAGGTGTGAACTCGTGGCAAAATTTAAAAAAATAAATCCGCACCAAGTGATGCCACCACTTCACCTCCTTGTAAAAAGTTTTCCCAAACTCGCTTTTCGTCTTGCATTTTAAATTTATTATCATTTGTGGTTCAGCTTGGCCACAGCCACAGAACCAAACAGCACTGCTAAATTTATTGAAGCTCCTTGCAGCTTGCTTGCCAAGAGTGCCATCTGTGCAGCAGCATTATTTTTTGCTTGTTCTTTTAATTATTACATATTTTGTAATTTTCTTGCAATTCCATACCAACCTAATCTAGGCACCTCACCGGAAAAATCACTGAGGTTGCGTTTTAATACATGTACATTTTAAAAAAATTTAATAAATGTCTTTCTCTCTCTTCATATGTTATTTTTTTGTTTAATTTTGTTATTTCTTTGCGACCATATTTAATTTATTGTGTGCGGCCAAACCCCCTTGTGGTTGTGTACCATGTGTTTAAAGTACTCAACATTCTTGAAACATTGGACCACTTTAGCAGTCTGTAATGGAGTGAGGTAATTTGATGCGTGTTACTGTAGCATTGGGAACTTAAACACTGAAGCGGCAAAACATTTAGCATATCTTCAACATTGATTTCCCATGGGTAATCTGGCATTCCTACAGTGACGCACCGACGGGGGGGGGGGGTTTCGGGGGTTGTAACCCCCCCCCCCTTGAGGTCGACTTAACCCCCCTCTTTTGTTTAACCCCTTTTCTTTCCTTGCGCATTTGAGTACTGCAACTAAGATATAAGACGCGCAATCGTCTGCACACTCACAAAAAGCGCATTTTTTGTCAATTTCCCGTGAGGAAATTGAAATTAGTGCTATTTAGATGGTATTGGCAAACTGTCAACCCCCCCCTGGCAGAGATCCTGGGTACGCTACTGCATTCCTATGACTAAGTCTGGAAGCATTAGATTATGCAGTGGAACAGTGTGATTAGTTGCATTCTGCCTGCCTGCAAAATGCATTGAAACTACTTCCATCAGCAAGCACAGTTTAATCACCTTCGTGTGTTCCCTCTAAAAGTAGAGCCTGTTACAGATTACTTTGTCCCACTGTGTGTTTACATCATTTTTAACCTTGTAATGATACAAAGTCCGAATTTTTCTAGTGGAATGCCATCCTAAATGTACTTTAAAATGCAACAGTGTGTAATCAGTAATCGCGCAGAGCAAATCCAGCAGCTGTGAATACATTCCAGCATACTGATCAGATCTGATGTGTGATTAGTGAGTTAGTATACTGCGCATGCATACTTCAGTATAAGTCTCGTATCCCATTCACATTCACACACTAATTAATTATATTAAAAACTGATTTATGGTTCTCATGTATTCAGCAAATAAACAGAGGCATCAGCAAAACACGAATGTAAATTTACAATTTTTTTTCCGCATTCAAATTGACATCCTGCTTACTATACAGGGTGTCCCAGCTATCACGCAGCACGATTTAAAAAAAGAGGAATGGCGTTACGCGAAGCCAACCTAGTGCGTATTGTTTCCAGTACAGTGGAGTAGCCACCAGTAATTTTTTCGTTACTGAGATTTAATTATCTAACTCGAGAAGTACTGGTCCTAATTATCAAAGTGTCAGTGAGAAAGTTGCAGAGCAACATGAAAAACTCCAGATACAGCTTTCTGTTGCTCAATACGTGCTACATAAATGTGTTTTTACGAGTGTGAAGTAAGCCCACGAATACACGCAGAATTGCCACACGACTGGCCGCTCGAGGCACTTTGCGTGTATTCGCGGGCTTCTTTCATGCTCGTAAAAACACTTTAAATGTAGCACGTATTGAGCAACAGAAAGCTGTTGTATGAAAGTTTTTCATGTTGCTCTACAACTTTCTCATTGACACTTTGACAATTAGGACACTACTTCTCGAGTTAGATAATTAGTTACAATTAGTTAATTAAATCACAGTAACGAAAAAAATACTGGCGGCTACTCCACTGTACTGGAAACAATACGCACTAGGTTTGCTTCGCGTATCGCCGTTCCTTGTTTTTTAAATCGTGCTGCGTGATAGCTGGGACACCCTGTATAGCCTAGCAGCCACAATGCTTATTGTGCATTTACTTTTTGTCTTTGAAACAGTGTCTGCTAGATTTTGTGCATGTGGTGTGCAAACACAGTTTTCACAGTCAGGTGAAATTTTTTTTTTTCGGGGGGGGGGGGGGGTTGTGAGCACTAACCCGTCGTATCTTTTGTATAGACCCACTGCAAATGCTGACGTAGACAGCGTGTGATGGCCGATTGGGGTTGCTGGCTTTTCCCCGGCCCCATGGGAATACATGAGAGAAAAAGAGTTTCAAATTTATATTCTCGTTGCACAGCGCAGCTATGAAGTGCACAATTCGTGAGAAAGTGCCTCATACATCTTGGAAGAGCTTGCAGAACAAAGCAGCAGCCATTTCAAACCTGCTATATTCTTAAAACACAGTTCTAGAGGGAGAAGCAATATCCTCAATGCACCCACGTCATTGAAATGTTAGTTGAGTAGCACTTCAGACTTTTTAGAGATGTTTCATTTATTTCAACAATGACCAATAATGCAGGCATTTTGTTAACAGCTGCCCAGCACATGTCCCAAGAACTTTTTGAAAACATCGGTAGGCAGTCGCACAAAATGGTAATGACATGCTGGAAGCAATGGAGCGTAGCATGTGACACAGTGGTGTCAGATTGCACAAAACCATAATTGCTTAAAATTACTGGTATATTAGCATTTGCATAGCATGGCACCACACGCAGACACTGCATCGTGAAAGCAATTTTATTCAACCTTGTTTTTATAAAAACTACATCTTGTGATTGAAACCGGTGTCGAGCTTGTACTTTGACAATAAGCACTATGCAAATGAACACCAAGGCATTCAAACAATAAATGAACACTACCCAAGACACAGCAATGAAAACGTTGCATAAGTCATACAGAAAAACTAGCAAGAAAATTCAGCGCACTTGGCGTGCTGAGCATGCGGTATTCACCGATGAGAAAATGCAAAATGTAAAAAGCAACGACACCATGTATATCCAAAGTGCACTGAGAACATGCACAGCCCCAAACACGTTCTGTTGCACACTTATGCACTGTCAAAACAGTACACATATTCCCCACAACAAATAAACCCGAATGCAGACTCACAAGCACTTATAAAGATGCCGGTAACCGCCGGACGTGAATGATTTCTTTGTCACAATTCGACAGGAGCTTGGCGTACTCCTGGGTCATTTCGCACGTCTTCGTTGGTTAGATGAGCCAGAAAGCACAAACAAAAGCTGCTCACAAGCAAAAACTGCTCGCCTTGTTTGTCCCATCTTGGTGTCATACGTAGCTTCGTTGCATTTGTGTGATCAATCGTTCACATTGTCGACAGCAAAATTCTTTCCTTGGCATGGACTTCTCTGGGAGTTCTGTGGTTTAATCATTCGATTTCTTCATACTGCCTAAAGGGCTCTGAACACTTCAAATTAATTCAAACTTGAAGCTAAACATTTTGACAGAATTGCTTGTCCTGTTGCGTTAATTAGTATTACTTATGTAGCATAGCCATGGCGTGTTCGTAGTAACGCCAGGCTAGTGAAGCATCAGCGTAGTCAGTAGAACAAAATGAGCGTTTATTCAAAGGTGTATAGCGTATTTATAAGTAGCCGAGTGGCAAGCAGATAGGAAAGAGCACGTGTTAGTAGTGATAGTCCGAACTCTGAAAGATCGCCAGATGAGGCGATAAAAGGTGCGCGCACTTCGAAGATACACGTGTAGTTGCAACATTCCTTCCTCCTCAGAAATGGAAGCGTTGCACTGGCTTGCGTTCTCTCGTTGAGCGTCTTAGAGTTTGTTGGGCGACACCGGTATTCAACGGGGCCACTGGAATATCTGGTGCCACCAGATCTGGAGAAACCGGTGCCATTTGGGATGCTCCGAGCAGTCATGCCTTCATCCGGGCTCACCGTTTCTGGATGCTGTAGTTGTGTTGCTTGGTCTGGCTCACTACGATTTGTGGTGGTTGTAGTTACTGTCGGTTTATCCCCTGGTGCTTGTCGCGGGCGGACCTGGTCTACGTGCCGCTGGACGACCCCGTCCGACGTTTCCACGGCCACCATTCTCGCTCCAGATGTCGCCTTCACATGGCTGGGCGTCCACTTGCTCCCCGCACCGTAATTGCGGGCATACACATCGCTTCCAGGCAGTGGCAGCCAGTCATCTTGGTTCTCTTTTCGTCCTGGAAGTGCTGGAGGAAAACATGCGTCTAAGCGTGAGCGTATTTGATAACCCAAAAGCAGCTCTGCTGGGGATTTACCCGATTTTCGCGGAGTCCTCCGGTAGTTAAAGAGCAACCGTAAATAGGTTCTCTTCCAGATTTCCTTTACTCATTTTTCGAAGGCCATCTTTAATAGTTCGCACTGCCCTTTCCGCCGCACCATTAGATTGAGGATGGTATGGAGCAGATCGAAGGTGGACAATGTTGTTGTTCGCCAAGAACAACGCGAAGTCTTGACTGGCAAACTGGGTCCCATTGTCGGAAACGATCGTGCGTGGTATTCCAAACCTGCTGAAAATGCCACGTAGACAGTTAATGGTAGTCTGCGTTGAAGCATGCGACAAAGGTATTGCTTCGAGCCATTTGGTGTGTGCGTCGACTACTACGAGTATCATTTTTCCGCAGATCGGACCCGCGTAGTCAATGTGAATACGGGACCACCTTTCGCCTGTTTCAGGCCAGTTAACGGCGGGCGCCGCGGTTGGCATCGGCAGATTTTGCACACAGTTCTGGCACTGAGCAGACACCTCTTCAATATTTCTGTCGAGGCCTGGCCACCAGAACAAGGAACACGCGACAGATTTCATTGCCGGTGAACCCTGGTGCGTCTCATGTAGAAGATGCAGCACTCGCTCTCTAGCTTTGGTTGGTATTATGACCCTATTACCCCAGTACACCAGTTCATGTGCTACGGATAGTTCGAGCTTACGGTCAAAAAACGGCAATACCGCCCGGGCCATTCCGTTTGCGTTTCTGGGCCACCCATGTAGTATGTACCGTTTGACCTCGACTAGGACAGGGTCAGAAGACGTTAATGCCTTCAGCTCATGCGTTGTTATGGCGCCATTGTTCAGCTGGTTTAGCGACAGCACATATTCGGGCGGCTCACCGTCGTCGTCAGATTCCGGAGATCGCTGCGGAAGTCGGCTCAGGGCGTCAGCGTTTAGCATCTGTCGTCCTGGTGCGTACTGTAGCCGGTATCGGTAGGCCCCCAGGTGGAGCGCCCATTGTTGTATCCGTGCGGCGGCCATTGTCGGCGTCTGCTTGTCTGATCTCAGCAGACCCAGCAACGGCTGGTGGTCAGTCACCAAGGTAAATTCCCGACCTAGAAGGTAGTCACGGAATTTCGTGACGCCAAATACCAGTGCCAGTGCCTCTCGCTCGAGCTGTGAATAGTTGCGCTCCGCCTGCGTTAATGTTCGCGAGCGGAAACCGATGGGCCTGTGGACGTTACCGATCGTGTGAAACAAGATAGCTCCCACACCGTACGGAGACGCGTCACATTCAAGCTTAAGTTCCTTCGAAGGGTCGAAATGAACGAGAACCTTGGCTGTTTTAAGGCTTTGCTTGGCAAGATCAAACGCGAGCTCTTGAGGCTGTTTCCATTGCCAACGGGCATTCTTTTCAAGCAGTTGATACAATGGACCAAGTGTGGTTGACATGTTCGGCAGAAACCTCGCGTAAAAAGTAATCATACCCAAAAACGAGCGTAGCTCGCTGACATTACAGGGACTCGGTGCCTGCATGATAGCGTCAAGGTTTTTCTCTGTCGGATGAAGCCCATCACGATCGATGCGATGCCCTAGATAAGTTGCTGCTGGGCTGCGGAAGTTGCACTTATCGAACCTTAGCTTTACACCACGCTCTCGGAAGCGCTCTAAGACGTTTTTCAGCCTTTCGCCGTTGTCACTCGCTCTTTCGGAAATGAGCACATCGTCAAGATAAGCCTGTGCTCCTGGAAGGCCAGCCAATACCTCATCCATTTTTCTTTGAAATATCGCGGGCACAGAAGCTATCCCGAAAGGAAGTCTGTTGTAGCAAAATAGCCCTTTTGGCGTATTAATGACGCAAACTTTCTTCGCGTTATCGTCTAGCGCCACTTGATTGTATGCATCCCGTAAATCCAAAGTGCTGAAATAGTCCCCATCGTGTAGTTGCGCAAACATATCCTCAATAATTGGCAATGGGTATTGCTCAGTTGCACACGCTGGATTTACTGTGGCCTTGAAATCACCGCATATTCTTACTGCGCCGTCTTTCTTAAGCACTACGACTATGGGCGTTGCCCATTCAGAGTGTGCCACCGGCGACAGCACGCCCAGAGAAACTAAACGGTCTAGTTCAAGTGACACTCGCTCGCGTAGCGCGTATGGAATGGGTCTGGCCTTACAGAACTTGGGTACGGCGCCTTCCTTCATGTGCAGGCTGGCTGGAGGACCCTTGATTAGCCCCAGTTCCTCGGAGAACACGTCATGGTAGTCGTTGAATATGCTGTTCACGCTGGATTCGCTTGGTTCTTTTGTTGACCCCGAGTCTTCTACAAAACGAACCACCGGAGCACCTGCGCTGCTCAGCTGCTGGATTAAATCGCGACCGCAGAGGCTTGGTCCCGCACAGTCCAACACGGTCAGCGAACACTCTACTGTCACTCCTTTATGACAAACCTCGAGCGCAAGCTCCCCAAGTACTGGAAGGCGTCCTGTGTAGCAGGATAAATTCAGACCGGACGGTTTCAGTTTCGGCCATTGGTCGCGGTGCGTATCGTACAGTTGACGCGGAATGACACAAACGGGCGACCCGGTATCGACTTCCATGCTCAGCTGCACACCGCACCAAGTGAATGTTCGGCGAATCGGCGGTTCCAGACAACTTTTTAGTTGTGATACCAAAGTCCAAATGTGGGCGGCTTCGTGTTCCTCTTCTGCTGAGGCTTCCGTCCCCAAGAGGGTGTTAGTTTGTGCCGTCCTCGCCGCGCCTTGTTCTCGAGCCCCGCGGCTTCGACATTTCCTTGCAAGGTGACCACGTCGTCCACAGCGGTAACAGCGCGCGTTAGACCAGGGGCAACATGCGTCATTATGTTTTGTACTGCCGCACCTTGTGCATTCTTGACGTGCGTCAGCCCTCCTCTCATCCAGCAGAGTTTCTTTCTGATACGCCTGTACTTTTAACACGGGTTTCGTTGCCGGTCCGGTCATGCACTTTACATCACTATCCGCAGCCTCAGCTGCAAGAGCCATCGCTTCAGCGTCTTGTAGGGTTAATTCCCGCTTTGCCAGTAGCTGCTTCTGCAGGGCACCTGACCGTATAGCACACACAATGCGATCTCGTAGCATGCGATCCAAAGAACTGCCAAAATTGCAATTGTCAGCCATGCGGCGAATGTCTACCAGGAATTCATTAATCGGCTCGCCCTCAGCTTGACAACGACTGAAGAACTTGTAGCTTTCGGTGATTTCGTGTCTCTTGGGACTGTAGTGCTCGCTCAAAACTTCTACGACTTCTTCATACATCAACGCATTTGGCTTGCGCGGAGTCACCTTCCCTGCCAGCACTTGGATCGTATGCGTATTAAACGCGCCAACCAGCAATGCTCTTTTCTTAGTCGAGTCTTCAATTGCATTCGCTTCGAAGTACGCTTCTACTTTAATAAGGTACGGCTTCCACTTATCTTTGCCTTCTTCAAAGTCCGGAAGGTGGTGAGCCATGATGGCCTTGGTTTCTCGGTTCTGCGTGGGTTCCAGATCAGTGTCGACTTTCACAGCATGGGCGATGTTCATCCTCGTCGCCACTGTAGCATAGCCATGGCGTGTTCGTAGTAACGCCAGGCCAGTGAAGCATCAGCGTAGTCAGTAGAACAAAATGAGCGTTTATTCAAAGGTGTATAGCGTATTTATAAGTAGCCGAGTGGCAAGCAGATAGGAAAGAGCACGTGTTAGTAGTGATAGTCCGAACTCTGAAAGATCGCCAGATGAGGCGATAAAAGGTGCGCGCACTTCGAAGATACACGTGTAGTTGCAACAACTTACAAGTGGCTCCAACCAAAAAATAGGTTTATTTTCTGGACGTTTCGGAAACAACTTTGTTCCTTCTTCAGGGGGAGTGACGACGGAGTTGCGCCTCGACATCTCCGTTGTCACTCCCTCTGAAGAAGGAATCGAGTTGGTTCTGAAACGTCGGGAAAATGAACCTATTTTTTGGTTGGAGCCACTTGAAAGTCATAACTTCAAACATAGCGGCAACTCTCATTATTGGCTGTAGTCTGTTAACAAGGTGTTGAGAGAGAGAACCGCTCTGACCTTCACTTTCACTCTTGCATGGCAACAACAAAAAAAAGTTCATCTGCGTGGAAGCATGCTCTTTGCAGAGAAATGGAAAGTGAAAAGGGCAGAGAGCAAAGCATGCCTTGTGCACATCGTGTTGTTCTTTGCTTGGTGCTGCTGCTGGCTGTTTCGATGAGCACTGCTCAATGACCAAAACAACTTTTGGAGTGTTGCATCCACATGTGATGCTAATAAAGAATATTAGAAAATATTGCCAGAAGTGGGCTCCAAGCGTTCCTTTCTGAGCGTTAGGTGATACTCTTGAACGTTGTTGCCATTTCTCCTTTTTCACGAAAATCTTATGTGTGCAGATAATGAAAGATCCGTGTATTTTTAAGTGAGAATGTTTGACGCTAACCTGCTATGCATTCCGCATCACAGTTAAAAGTAAACCACCAAACAAAGACGTGTAGCAGGTGACAACAGCTACAATGGCGCAGTCATATTGCTAAGGACGCCAGCGTCCTGACCTTTGTTGGTAAATTTCCTAGCTGGTCTGTATGAGTACTAATTGATGTAAGATAGATAAATAATGCAAAAACATTCTTGGAATCTTGCATTTGAGAGGTTTCATTTGTACACCTGTGTTTTTGTTCCTAGGTTAAAGGAGTTGCTGAGGACAAGGCTCATAGAATGCGGGTGGAAGGACCAGTTGAAAGCATACTGCAAAGGTTAGTGACTCTTTTGTAGGCTATAAGTGTGTGTTTGAGAAGAACTACAGAGCATTTTTTTTTTGTGCACATTGGCTAAGTCATGAAAGGGACACTTAAGGAAAAGACTTAAGTCATGCTAGATTGGTAACTACATTCCTCGAGAATAGCAAATAGGTGGACCTTTCGTACACCACAGAATGCCATAGCCATAAGTGTGAAAGATGGGACTGTGATTCTGCCTTTGAATACTTGAAGCAGTCTTCTGCTACATCATAGAGTTTGACACCCTGTGATGGCTTGTTAATTCTTGATCATTAAAAAGCGCCGCGCATCATTTAAGAACAAGGGTTGTAGGCATTCATTGCACAAAAAAGAACAGGACCCAAAACCCACCTTTTCAGTTAACCTTAGAATTTATAGCTTTGCAGTAAAGTTATTATTATTCCGTGGTTTAAGCAAACTTTCAGTATATTATTTTTCCTTTTTCAAAGCTTTTTTTTTTTTCTAAAATAAAGATTTCAGAAGTGTATTTTTGGCTCTTTCTTTGTGTATATGTCTGTCTGAGCAAATAAAAACAATCTATACATTTGGGTCATTTTTTGCAGTGTGTGCTCAGTAGCGAAAAAGTTTACACAAAAGCCATTTCTTCATCTATTTGTATGAGGATTGTGTACTGTAGGAAGATGTTGAGGCATTAAGTAGCTTTTCGATTATTGGTTTTTTAGGGCCCATGTTGGAATAGCGGTATTGCAGCGGGGCACTGCAGGAGGCTAGAGCAGTTTGTGCGATTTTAAAAAACACCATCCGTTGACAGGATTTTCTCACTCAGACTCCGAAACGGGGCACACACACAGCAGCTCACTGCAATGACCTCTAAAGGGATGCAGTTCTGTGTGTCTCACACTGACAGATGAGCTTTGCAAGACAATGCAGTAAGAGGCATGCACAGGTAGTGAACCTTAGACGTAAAGATACCAGGTGAGGTGGAAAGCATCATGTGGGCACCCCGAGTTTTGGAAAGGTGAATGTTTTTTTTCGCAAATAATCTAACAGGTAGCCTTTCTAACATCATGTTAATTGCTTTTGCCTCCAGTGGTGCTTCCTTGCAAGCAATACTGGCATCGCAACATGGACATTAAAACCAGTTATAAAATCAGTTTAGCTAGTGAACGGATAGTGATGGCTACTTGACCATGTAGTGTCTGTCATGCTGAAGGGACAAATAGTGAAGAAAGCATCCTCGCATCTGTTTCCGTTAAAATAGGTCACCTGGAATGCCTTGCAACTTAGTAATTAAGATACTGGTGATCAGCCATGCAGGTTATGTCTGCCCAGCTGTAAAGCAGAACTGGCTAGATCTGCCTAGGGCATTGTAAATATCCATTTGAGTATATATTTAAAACTAATAACACAGGATGCTGGCCAACTTTGAAGCCAGTATGTCCATACCAGTGATTTTGGAGTGACATTGTGCAAACACTATTTATGGATATTCTTCCATTACAGAAATCATCAGAGAAAAGGGCGTAGAAAACGTATCTGTCGATGAACTTATTGCAGCAGTCACACCTAGAGGAAGAGGTGAGTGTCAAATAGTTGGAATCGAAGTAAACATTTCTTAGTTAATAATTATTTTTAAAGCAGAACTAGAGCAGGTTGCGGCATTGGATTCATTGTAAGACATTTTCTTCCAGTGGTAACTGTCAGTGTTTGTCCCATCTTGATTTCATCATTAATTGTGCCATTTTCTTTCATGTTCCAATAATGAACCAATTGAGACCTTCTTTAGTCTACTTCTCCAGTGCCAACTCTTGTTTTACTAATCTTTAGTGTAGACAGTGCATTACTGAAATGCATAAGAGTCACGAGCAAGAAAGTTCTCTTGCCATGTCGTCCTTGATTGCCTGTATTTTTGCCAGTAGTACTGGGCAATGTTGGAGGAGAAATGACCACTAATATTGCCCTGGCTAGATATAGTACACACACACACAAGTACCAAAGAAAGCGTATGGGAGGACACCTGCCACATAGCTTAGCATCACACCCACCGTGATAGCCCAGCGGCTATTATGGCGTCCCACTGCTCAGCTTAAGATAAGGATTCGATCCCGGCGATGGGGGTGGCATGCAGAAACGCTTCTGTACTTCAGTGCACCTTAAAAAAGGTGGTAAGATTAATCTGAAAACCCCGTTTATGACGTGCCTCGTAATCATATTGTGGTTTTGGCTCCCACTTGTGACGACTTGTCTTTTTATTCACTTTAATTTGTGCATTTCAATGAAAAAGAACAGTTAATTTCCCCTATGGCTTCATTGTCTGTGGTTCTAAATTAAGCAAACGATTGAGCCCCTCTATTCCTGTTATTCTTGATAATTAAGGCCTTGCTTTTATCTCCTTTATGGTGCTCAATCGTGCATGTCAAGGTAATCCATCAGAAGTACTAATGTCCTTCAAGACTTGTTGCGTACAATTATTACTTGCAAAGTGTGCTAGAGAAGACTTTGATCCTACATAGGCGTGTGGGTGTTTTTGCAAGTTAAGGTGTGGAACCCACATTTTCGGACGACTAAACTCGCTATAAGACACGTAAACTTTTAGCTGTATCTTTTTCTTTTTAAGTTTATAACAGACAGAATTGGCATATGAATGGTTATTAAAACAACTCGTGTTGCTTTTGTGCCCATGAATTTTGCCCTTCCTCATCACAACTAAAGCGCTCTGCTGTGACTGTTCTTGCCAGCACAGCTTTGGGATGAATTAGTGCAAGTATTTGCAAACAGCCTTTTTGACACCTACCTGAAAAGCACGATTGACATTGTCAAGATTTTTAGAGAATATGAAATCTTGTGTTGCAGCTACTGTGCCAGACATCATCAAGCGTGAACTCCTTCACCAGATCAAGAATTTCCTGATGGATCAGCAAGGAGGCAGTTGACTTCATGGCTCAAGACCGTCGACGTAAAGATGTGCTTGATTGCGAAACTTGTGGCTTAAGACATGTCAGAAAGCGCTTGATTGCACTTTTATCACAAGACTAATAGATTGACGCATGCGTGATGCTGTATGATAAACTTACGATTTTGTGAAGATTGAGTGTTGTTTATTATGTTTAGTATTTCAATGAAGAACAAAATTTGTAAAAATATATTCTGCATGGGCAACAGGCAACACTGGTAAAAAAAAAGTGTATATATATTCTCAAAATGTCAAATACTGTACAGCAAGAAATAGTAGATGCAAACTTTCCTGTGTGCCTTAATTCCCAGAAAAAATACACATGGCACGCAGTCGTAGTGCTGTAGAGGCTGTTCTTTGCATCCAAAACATAAGGACAGCAGTATCTGCAGTTATAGCCATCAGGGTTCTCCAGACTGCCATACCACCACTTTTCCATCACTTCCACCTGTTGCAATAAGGCTTCCATCGTCGGACACATGGATGCAGGTCACAGGTCCTGTAAACAGAAGTACATGAATTGTCTGTATCTGGGCATTTCAACTATTAAATAAAGTACACTTGGATGCATAAATTATATGTTCAGGCTAAGCAGCAAAGATTTTTGCAATTTTACTCATACTTAAGTTACTTCTGTTTTTTTTGCTATCCATCAGTAGTCAACTTTGAAAATAGCACTTCAAGAAACTATTGACCAAGCAATGCCTTATGGCTAAACAAGTATTTGAGAAATACTGTTCAGAATGCACTATACCATCTCTAAAAGGCTGTCAGAATTGCTTGTAGCTGCGGATGTTAGGAGTGTTCATGACCCACAGTAAGTGACTAACAAAGGAATTCAGTGTATATTTGCCAAGTGCTCATGCAAGCTACAGGGTTTAAAACTCTCGCAGAATCCAGATGTATTAGGCGGGATACAGCTGAAGATTTTGATGTTCTCTTGATGAAAAACTCGTCGCAAATCGACCATGCTATAGCAGAGCATCAGGCCATTTGCATCAAAGTATCATGGGACAAGCTACAGAATGAATAGACGTTTTCAGAAAAAAATTAGGGTCAACATATATATCCAAGAGTACTTCCCTGCACTCAAATAACTGCATTAAAAAAAATGATCTGGCTATTCACAAAAATTATAGCTGTTAAACAGAGAAGCACCCATAGGATGCACTCAACAATTACTGAGGAAAATGCACCCATGGCCACTACATTCAATACCAGCATTTTCAATCTGTGCAGTCAGGCCTGCCAGTAGTCGCATAAATACTAACTAGTACCCATTTTCGAATTGATACGTCGGCTTAAATCCCAGAATCCTACCTCCATGCCTTCACGGTTGTCTTTGGAAAGTGTAAAAAAAAATTCAAAAATATATAGCACACATTGCTGTCTATACTGAGTCTCACCCTCTGCATATTCAATACCTTTTCAAGCTTTTATCATTTTACAATGTCTCTGAAACTTTGCAGCACACTGTGCAATTTATTAAGATACCAATGAAGTGGAATTTTAAAGGGCCCCTCAACACTTATTGAGCATTTCTAAAAATTTCATTGTCAGTAACTCGATTCATACAAGTTGCATTCAAAAAACATTTTGTTGAGAATGGCATTTTGGAGATAAAACTGGATGCATTCCACACTTGGTTCTGCAGGGCCCTTTTAAAAATAGAGGCAACATTATTACACTTTACAAGGAAGAATGCGTGATCCTAGAGAGGGCAAACTAATGACCAATGGAATCCATGCTTTTAAATTCTAAAAGCTGGCAGTGGTGTGCAACGCGTCGTCATACTGCATCATCCCAGCAAAGGCATGGGAATGTGTGTAAACATCAACATTCATCGACTTCATTTTAAAGTGATAGCTACTTTGGCCACTGTGGAAGGTTGGATGATTTCGCACAATAAACAGTGGCACATACCCAGTGACCCAAGTTATCTACTAGCTTGGGCCACTGCGTATGTGCCCGAACAGATCACTTCAGCACTGCGAATGTGACATTGGTATGTGCCCATTCATGGCCAATGCCCCAGAATGAATGTGCCAAGGTGACACAAAGGGTACGTAGCCTTAAATATATTGTCACCGTGGCGTGCAGTTTAAATTTTATTGTGGATGTTAACATCGACACCACGACTTCCGATTTTGGTGCCTACGACGCGCTAAACATAAGCCAAACGCGGCTGTCCTCAGCGTGCCGCAATGCACTTAGCCAGTGGACTCATAGTGGCACCCCACCGCGGTGTAGCCGACTGCAGCAACCAATAGCAGCTGCGTATTGGAATGTGCTTTATTACGTAATAAAGCGCACAGAAGAGAGTGAGGATCATTTCTTCTTTTGAAACGAATTGAAATGAGAGCGTTTAAGAGAAAGGTGACTTCGCATTCCGCTTGCGAGCTCCACGCACCACGGATGACAGCAAAACTTAGCCGAGATGTTCACAGCAGCGTATGCTACCCGCGGACTGAAGTGCAGTGGCCACAGGTTAGTGAGGTCTAGGATTTTTCTCAATTTGAAGAGAATAAAATTGGTCAAGAAAAAACAGACCAACCTATACGCAGTAAGGGTAAGAGCAGACCAATTCAGGCTGGTGCTCGCAAACAAATATGCAGCATTAGAACAGGAAGGTAAAGACAACATAGAGGTAATGAATGAAACCGTAACTAGGCAGATCTCGGAAGCAGCAATTGAAGTGGGAGGCAAGGCACCAAGGCAACCAGTAGGTAAGCTCTCCCAAGTAACAAAGGACCTAACGGCAAAACATGAAAGTGTCAAACTCGACAGATCAGATAGAATTCACTGAACTGTCGAAACTGATCAACAAGAAGTAAGTAAGGGATATACGCAATTATAACGTGGAAAAGATAGACGAAGCATGAAATCAATGAGAACAAAACTTGGCATAGGACAAGGCAACATGTATGCACTGAAGGATAAGCAGGGTAATACCATCAGCAATTTCGATGACATAAAAGCAGCGGAAGAATTCTATACTGACCCATACAGTACCCAGAGCAGCCATGCTACTTTCATTCGAAGTAGTGATGAACAGGATACAGAGACTCCTATAACTAGCGATGAAGTTAGAAGGGGCTTGAAAGACATGACCAGGGGAAAAGCTGCCGGAGAAGATGCAATAACAGTCAATTTAATCAAAGATAGAGGAGATGAGATATCATGCTTGAAAAGCTTGCGACCCTTTATACGCAATGCCCCACGACTTCAAGTGTACCAGAAAGCTGGAAGAATGCCAACATTATATTCATCCATAAGAAGGGAGATGTTAAAGAAATGAATTATAGACCCATTAGCTTGCTTTCAGTATTGTATAAAATATTCACCAAGGTAATTTCAAATAGAATCAGGGCAACACTTGACTTCAGCCAACCAAGAGAACAGGCTGGCTTCAGGAAGGGATATTCTACGATGGATCATATCCATGTCATCAATCGGGTAATACAGAAATCTGCAGAGTACAATCAACCTCTCTATATGGCTTTCATAGACTATGAAAAAGCATTTGATTCAGTAGAGGCATTGCATAATCAAGGAGTACAGGAAGCATACGTGAATATCTTAGCAAATATCTACAAGGATTGCACAGCAACCTTGGTTCTCCACAAGAAAAGTAGAAAGATACCTATCAAGAAAGGGGTCGGGCAAGGAGACACAATCTCTCCAATGCTATTCACTGCATGCTTAGAAGAAGTATTCAAGCTCTTAGACTGGGAAGGCTTAGGAGTGAGGATCAACGGCGAATATCTCGACAACCTTCGGTTTGCAGATAACATTGTCCTATTCAGCAACAATGGGGACGAATTACAGCTAATGACTGGGGACCTTAACCAAGAAAGTGTAAAAGTGGGGTTGAAGATTAACATGCAGAAGACAAAAATAATGGTAAAAAGCCTGGCAAGAGAACAAGAATTCAGGATGGCCAGTCAGCCTCTAGAGTCTGTAAAGGAGCACGTTTATCTAGGTCAATTACTCACAGGGGACCCTGATCATGAGAAAGAAATTTACAGAAGAATAAAATTTGGTTGGAGTGCATACGGCAGGCATTGCCAAATCCTGACTGGGAGCTTACCACTGTCGTTGAAAAGAAAGGTGTACAATCATTGCATTCTATCGGTACTAACATATGCGGCAGAAACTAGGAGGTTAACAAAGAAGCTCGAGAACAAGTTAAGGACCGCACAAAGAGCGATGGAACGAAAATGTTAGGCCTAACGTTAAGAGACGGGAAGAGAGCTGTGTGTATGAGAGAACAATTGGGGATAACTGATATTCTAGCTGACATTAAACGGCAAAAATGGAGCTGGGCAGGCCATGTAGGATGGATAACCGGTGGACCATTAGAGCTACAGAATGGATACCAAGAGAAGGGAAGCGCAGTCGAGGACGGCAGAAAACTAGGTGGGGTGATGAAGTTAGGAAATTTGCAGGTGCAAGCTGGAATAAGCTAGCGCAAGACAGGGGTAATTGGAGATCACAGGGAGAGGCCTTCGTCCTGCAGTGGACATAAATATAGGCTGATGATGATGCTACCCGCGGACTATGTTATTTCACCGAGCACGAGGGGTGGTTCAGGGCCCCTTTAAGGTTTTATGATTGGAAGATGGTGTGGGGATATGCAGCAATAAATTACACAAAGCTATCGCTGAATGAATAATCTTCAATAGTTTCTGCCACAACTTTTTTTTTTTGTTGATGCTGACGTGAAAACAAAGAAATAACTTTCAGCAAGCTAGGTGGCAGCACTAGCAGAGGCAACATCATTGTTCAACTCACCTCAGCTGTTCTATGTCAATTAACTGAGTCATGCAAAACTTCCCTAGCCTTCATTTCAATCGTTTTGGCTTGCACTAAAATTTTCTGAAAAATCTACACAGCATTATGATCAGTTGTGCTACAATGAATGGGTAGTGGTATCACTCGTCTTGTAAGCATTGCACACTCACACAAGACTTTAAGTAATAAATGTGTCACAGATCTAATGAACACAGTTCCCAGACCTAACAGCTCTGATGACTAGGGCAATAGAAGCCTCACCAGAATGTGCCGACACAGTTGCAGCAAGCTTTGCACTCAGCAGGTCCCAGACATGGATGCTTCCTGAATCACAGCCAGTAAACACGGTGGCACCATCCCAGGACAGGCATCTTGTAATGATCCATTATATGTCAGCAAAAAAATGCACGAGAAGTCGTCAGTCTATGAACTGAGGGTAGGTCTAAAGTTTGAATGGTTTCAGAAGCATAATATTTGGATGTATCATACACAGTTGTGGCTGCTGTGGTTATTAATACCTTGCAGACATTTGAAAAAGGTCGGTATTTTGTAATGTTCCATTTCATTTTCCATTCTTTTTTTCTCGTGCGCTGCACCAGTGACTGATCTCAGCAACAACAGTGGCATGCAAGTTGCCAGTCATGTTTGAGCCAATGACAAAGGTCAAAATCTATGGAAAATAAAATCAAATGCTAAAAAAAAACAACCTCAGACTTCAAATTGGCTGCACACACAGTACACGAGGCTCGGTGGAACATTTATATGGTGTCTCGAATTGATCAAAGTTTATGTGTAGACATGACCAGTGCACAAATGTGCCTTGTTTGCTTTCCACTGCTGCTGCTTGGCTGTAGCAGCAGGGACATGACCTTTGCCGCTCCTTTGGCAATTACGCTGCTGTACCTTCTTCACCATGTAACCTTATTTGCACCAGCATTGCAAATAACTAATGAATCTGAGATCAGCAGGGTGCTTTAGAGGCAAAATTTTAATGCTATTCTGTGGCTTAATTTACTTTGAATCCCGCAGAAAACATTCAGATGTTTGTGGACAGAAACCACAGCTAACCCAAATGAAATCGACACCATCAAAATGAACACATAATACCGTTGCAGGCTTCACAAAAGTCCCTATAGACCCTTTTCAAGGCGATCCCGTGGGTGCATCCATGTTTGATCATATGGTGACGCGTACATTGCTTGCCTCAGCTGCCTCCGTGTTTACAATGAATGTGCATGACACGCCGGCGCGGCTCGGCAAACCTCTGTTTTGGCGGATATCATAGACAGTGACTGGGTGGACGACACAAAACTTTGGTCACAGTTTCAGAGAAGATGTATGCGCTTTCGGAGCTCATGACTTCTTGTCAAAACGGCGTGAGCAGCATATACGGTGCTTGTACTAAAAGCGGGGCTAAAAATGTATCCCAAGCTGTCCAAACTTTCCGCCTATGAATTAAATAAGGCTGAGAGTGTTGCTTTTCATTGTTTATTTGATTAACACTTCGAAGCACGGCTTGTCACATTTCTGACTCGGTAACGTTCCTCGGTGCATTAACTATCTAATTGTTTCTTTTCTGCCTAATCGCTTGTGGGTGTGCTCGGTTGCTGTAGATTTGTTCTTAGAACATGGATGTTCTGTGCTTTGCAACCGCTTGTAGCAAAGATGTATTATCACTAGTCGCTCGCTTACTCTGTGGGCCGTCGTGAATTGTTCAGCTTGAACATTTGCATGTTGTCGGTCAAGTCACCGTCATCCATGCGCAGTTATTCAAGTGGCGCCCATTCACTTATTGATACGTTGGCGATAGAGTGGGCGTAAGTTTTCGTGGGAGGTTGGGGTGGATGTATGTAGACAATGTGCGAGAAACTATGCCAGGACGTGGCGCTACTCCCTTTGTCACTGTGTAAAGAGTGGTACTCAGTGTTGCCAATGTTCCTAGGTTTAAGACCTTTCTTTCGAGGTTAGCGAGACAACGCTGGCAGATGAGTGAATCTTTTTATCCTCGAGGAAAGTCATGCATCGAAAAGGGCCGGCAACACAGACATTCCTTATGAAGCAGCGGCCTGTGGACTTGGTCACACAGATTCATTCCATTGTGCCTATTTCAGCAGCCAACTACTGCACACGTCTTCCTTCTACCATTCCACATCTTGCAGCAGGAATGGAGCATTGTGCATTAGCGATCACCCTGGTTGCATTTCCAACAGCTTATGATCGCCCAGTAGCAAGGCAGAAGTCGTAATGGTTTCGTATTAATGCGCTTTCTCTAAGGCAACGTAGGTGCGCTGGTGAAAGCGCCATCTCGTTCCTCTAGCGCAATCTGCTCTGTGAAAAGGGTCTATATGATCACCGTAACATGGATACTACCCTCATGATTCCTGAATGTTCCAATCTCTATCTCCAAGAGATGGAGCCCAGAGGAGCAGCAAAGCTACTGCTGTGCTACAATAGTCGTCACTACTGCATTTTGTGTCACGTCACCGATGTGACCTACAATAATGCCCCGGTCAATCCAATAGCACCATCTACATTCCCTTAGACTGGTACAGTCGAACCTCAATATAACAATTGCGAATGTAACAAATTATCGGACATAACTATGTAAATCTAAAATGTTTCTCCAAGATATCAGCATGTAACGAATATATGCTTATAAGAAAGTGCAAATAGACAATGAATGCATTTTCACGTGGGATGCCACTTCATTATAACGGGTAACTTGCCGCGGTGGCTTAGTGGCTATGGTGTTGTGCTGCTAAGCACAAGATTTCAGGATCGAATCCCAGCCGCGGCAGCCGCATTTCAATGAAGGAAAAATGCAAAAATGCGTGTGTCCCGTGCGTTGGCAGCATGTTAAAAATCCCTTGGTGGTCAAAATTAATCTGGAGTCCCCCACTACGGCATGCCTCATAATCAACTTGTGGCTTTGGCACGTAAAACACCAGTATTCAATTCAATTCATTATAACGAGGTGTTTCTCGAACTTGAGCCAAAGCTTTAAAAAAAATGTGGCACATCTTTAGATTATTAGACCACTGGCATATTGTTCGTAGTCATCCTTAGCTTTTTTTTTAAGTACCAATAATTAGCTAATTAGATAGGTTCAATTATGCAAATTTTTAAATATTTGTTTTGGGGCATAATTGGTGATTGTAAAAGTTGTAAAGCATAGTTCAGAAATGCCCAATGAACTTGTTTCATTACATCTCTTACGCGGCTCTTTTTTCCAGGCTCTGAAGAAAGCCTGCAAAATAAAGAAAATGACATCACTGCATGCTAGTCTGTCAGGTATGCAGCGCCCTTAACTGCATTTCCAAGGAACAAAGCCCGCATACTTGTCATAAATCAGGCTGACGGGTGTGTTTCGATCCTCTTTCAGCACCGGTCTATTGCTTATGATTTTGGACCGTGCTGATGTGGCTGCCTGGATGCCGAGGCCCATAAGCTGATTTTTACGAGGGAACGCATGGCCTTCATTATTTGGAAACATAATTGAGGGTTCTGCGAGCCAGGCATGCAAACTCATAGTGATGTCTTTTTCACAGGCCTGCTTCAGAGCTTGGAAAAAAGAACCTCGTAAAAGATAATGGAAACAACTTCACTGGGTTACTGAGCGCGCTCTACAACTTTTACAATCACACTTATGCCCGAAGATAAATATTAAAATTTGTATAATTGAACTAACCTAATCAAGTAACCAAACTTCAAAAAATACTCTGAGTAACCTAGGACAACTACTACAAACAATAAGCTGGTAGTTAGTCTCAATAGCCCAATATGTACCACTTTTTCTTTTTTTTTAAAGATTGGTTCAAGTTATGTTCCAGCTTCTTCTGCTGCACTCTCTACATCCCTGTGTCGGTGTTTCTTCCCAGATGTAGTGTCGCAAAACTGAAGATAGCTAAAGCGTTTGGTCACCCAATACTGACGACGACGATGTGAAGGTTCTTCCACGCAATCGTGGCAACTATTATGCCTGTGTGGCTTCTTTTATTTTATATATAGTTGGAAACACATGTTCTCACACATCACAAATGCAATGTGCTTATCACAAATGCAATGTGCTTACCTCATTGGCCAACCAACATCTTTGCTGAAGAGAACTGTACCCGTCTGGACATCTAAAACTTTCAGGAGTTTATCTTCACTGCATGATGCTACCCTATAACCATCTTAAAAAAAAAGAAAAGAAAAGCATGACCTCTTTCGCACTATGAACAGGCTAAAATAAAATGAAACATGTCAAAAAGCATGCTTGTTGTTCAATGTTTATTCCTGCAGAGCATCAATGTTGTGTGGAGTGCATTAATGCTGTCTGGCTACATAATAAAGTTTCTGTTTGTACTTACCTGGACTGAAAGAGACAGCTGAAACAGAACCTTTGTGGACTGGAAAAGGAAAAAATAATAAAGTGCCTTAAATATATGATCAAAATGTTCTGAAACATGTAATTCTGTAATAATTAGCACCACAGAAACACAACAAAATAATTACTGCTCTAATTCTGGATGCATAAGCAAATAATGAAGCAAACGTCTGCGTATGCTGCGACTCAAAAGCGCTTTTTAAGGCAGTAGCAGGTCAACAATGCATTAGCAAATAACCCTCAAAGGGAACAAATTCTAGCGATGGGCGAATATCAACTTTTTCGAATACAAATCGAATATAAATAGCAAGTATTGAATATTAAATCCAATATTGAACAGTCTAACGCAAACACATATATTTACAACAGGAATATTTATTTTGGTATAATTAGGCACCACGCCTGCAACTGGTGCAAAAAGACAGCTAACTATCAGGGACAAAGGATCAGTTTTATACATGGGATAACTAATTGCCATTATAAAACTGTACAAATAACCTATCAAGATACATAGAGCCTGGCTGCTGAAAAATGAGTGTGTAAAAATAAAAAAAAAAATAATCTGCAGAAGGACTTGTGTGCCGTAAACAGATGTAAACAGGCCCTTTGCAAAGAAAACATCATGGTTGTAGCATAAAAGATCGAACTGCTGCATGACTAGACCTACAAAAACACCTAAATGGTAGACAACAAGCAAGAAATTGGGTAGCCTGTATCAGGGACACAGTCACAGTGGGCTACATGAAACATCTTATGCGTGCTGTTGAGGGTGTATGGGCACCAGGGTACAGAAATGATGTACACACTGTGGAGATGGGTTTTCACAAGGCTTACCCTACGAGCGACGGTCAGGAAACGGCACGACGCTCCTCCACTCCGCAATGCACAAAGGTGCTACGGCAGGGTTCGTCGACTCTCCGACACGGCGCAGAGAAGGCTCCGGAGTCAGATCGTCAACAGACACGGGTTTATTCACCCAAGATACAGCACAGTGCGACAGTCACGGCGCTTACGGGCCAAGGCTCACCGCAAGACCGATCGAGTACGCGCGCCCGCTGCGCTAGAGCTAACCGGGTAGCGGTCCGCCAAGCGCGATAACGAGGAGTCGCGAGAACAAAGGTCTCATGTAACCACCTCGTTGCGGGTCTGTGAGCATCTGCCGCGACGAGGAAGCGCTCAGCGGACAAGAGCTCGGGTGGAGAGGGTGCCCGGGGGCCACCACGCAGGAGGCCAATCAGGGCGTCCCAGTGACGTGCTCTCGCGGGGCAAGTCCAATCCCGGGGGGGAGAAGCACGGTTTGCGCGGGAAAGTAGTCCAGCGCGCTAGCCATGTCCGCCACGTTGCCGTTACGGCAGTGGTTCCCGGAGATCAGGCTAAGCGCCACGCGCGAGCTGGGGAATGGGACGCGGAAAGGCACTTTGATCCCCACATTCCCCCCTCCTAAAGACCGAGGCCAGCCTCCAAAGGTGGCTGACCGAGGCCAAGTGGCAAGGTTGACTCAGCGAAAGAGGCTAAGCCAACGTGGCAAAGTCTGAGAGGGTGTCGTCGGTCTTCACTTGATATGAAGCCAGGGGCTTGCCTTGGCCACCAAAGTTCCGCACACTGGAAGGACCCACTGCCAGGAGGAAGAGTCGGCAGCCCGGAAGGACGGGCCCAGGCAGCACCATGGTTCAGCCAGCAACACTCGAGGTCCGCTGAACTAGGAGCAGCCAGGAACGCGCGAGTCGTGGCTGCCACTTGGCGCAGCAGCCACCACGGAGGTCACAGGGCCCTCCGGATTGTGCGCTAGCAGAAACAGCAGGCCGGGATGACTGGCAGCCAGGTCAGCCAGCGGAAGCCTGAGTGACCTTCCTCGGCCAGGGGTCAGCGCTTGATTGGGCGGACCAGCCGCAGTTAGCGGCAGCCTAGGCAGCAGGAGGCAAGGCTGGCACGCGTTTTGTGGCCCCCAAAGGCAGGAGTAAGTCGTGGCAGAAGGACCAGGAGCAGCTGGCTTCGTGGTCAGCAAGACTGGAGGCGCGCGCAGTGGAGCCAGGCGCAGGGAGAAGACTGACGACACAAGGTGAAGGACAGGAAAGCCCCCCGGCATAGCCGGCGTGCCAAGAAAGTTGCCCGTAGCCTGGCTGACTGCCCAAATGAGGGGCGTTTGCCAGGCTGAGCTTGGGAAACACCTAAGAGGGTATACTAGGCCACATGGGCTGTCACGGCTTCGATGTGCGCCCTCGCACCGTAGCTACATTTCTCCATTCACCGGCATGGTAGGGAATGAAGTGCAGCTACCTGCTAGGGGGAGAAAGCTGACTAGGCGCGTCAGAAGGCAGGTGAGCTCGAGAGGGCATATTAGGCCAAAAGGGCCTGTAGCCGCTTCAACGTGCACCCTCGCACCGTAGCTGTGTTCTCTCCGTTTCCGGACGTGGTAGGGAATCAAGTCCGGCTACCCGTTGGTGGGAGGAAGTCTGCCTAGGTGCGTTTCCGCAAGTTGTACCGGTGGCGTGGCCTGGGGCCAGCCATGTCACGGTTTGTCTGCATTCGTTGACCGCCTCCCCCTCTCCCCAGTCGTTGCTACGGGCAACGAAAGGTTTGAGGTCCGAGACGTGAACTGGACCGCCGACTGGTCTCCCTTGGGAGTCAGCCAGTTTGTATACCAGAGGGGACATTTTGGTCTCGACTCGGTACGGGCTCAACCATTTGGCCGACAGGGAGGCAGAGATGCCTCTGGTGGCGTCACTCAAGACATGGTTGCGTCTGAGGACGAGATCGCCGACACCATAGTGCACGTCCCTATGTGACCGGTCGTATTGGGCTTTTTTGTCCAGCTCGCGCTTTTGCCAGGTTGGAACAGGCCAGGTCAAGAGCCGCGTCCATCCGTGAGCGCAGTTCCGCCGCGTAGCCGGAAAGGCCGGCTTTCGTGGCGCACGCCCTGCTGCCAGTCCACAGAACGCGGTCCATGGGGTTTGGCAGCTCTCCCGAAGTTGAGGAAAGCGGGCATGTACCAAGTTGAACAGTTCACCGCGGACTGCAAGGAGAAGCCTATCTCGTTAAGACAGACATCCCAATCCCTGTGTTGCTGGGCAAAGGCCGCGAGCAAGGGCTTGAGGTTCCGGTTAATCTGCTCTGTTGGGTTGGCCTGTGGGTGATACGTGGTTGTCTTGCGGTGCTTAATGCCAAAGGCGGCACACGCATCCACGAACACCTTGGCCGTGAAGTAGGACGCATTGTCCGTTATCAGCTCCGCCGGAAAGCCGAAGCGGTTAAAGACCTCGGTCAACTTGTCCCAGATTGTGCGTGCCGTTAACTTCTGAAGGGGAAAAAGTTCAACCCATTTCGTGAAGTGATCTGTGACAGCCAGGAGAAAAACGTAGCCTCACCGGCTTCTGGGACAAGGTCCCACAATGTCACAGGCCGCGACTTGCCAGGGTAGCTGGCTGTCGATTCGCTGCATGAGCCCGGGGGGTTTGCACGCGCGAGGCTTCACACAGTGGCACACGCGGCATGAGCGGGCGTAGTGAAGAGCATCACGCTTCATGCCTGGCCAGGTAGCGGAGCGGCACAACTTTTGGAAAATCTTAAGGCCACTCGCATGTCCGGCCACCCATGAGTCGTGGAAATAGCTCAAGGTGGCTTTCCTTAGACTGCGGGGTATCACCACCTTGAAAGACTCCTGGGGAGCCTCTTCAGATGGGATATAGCGCAAGAGAGCGTTATCGGCATCCAGCAGATACGTATGCCCGCAGCCAGCTGTCCGGGTACGCCCGGCGTGCCCCACTCCTCTTGGGAGCCGCAGCAATACGGGTCGTTCTGCCAGATAGATCCCACTGCAACAATACCTCGCACTCGGCGCCAACAGCAATACCAGCTGTCCGGGTGCCCCCGTCGGCATTGCCGCCCTGCTCCTCTTGGGAGCTCGGCTCTTTGAGCCCGTCAACAATTCGTCGACAAAATGGATCGCTCTGCTGTGCCTTTAGTAACTCCTGCCTGCTGAAGACGATACTCGATGAGTTAATGGGGTCCACCAGGTAAACGTCCTCTCCCGGGGCTGGCAATCCGGGATCGCTTCGCCGCCGGGGGTTGCGCCTTCGAGTCATTGGAGGTGTGGCTCCGGTCTCTACTAAGTGCGTGAGCTTCGCGCCTTTTGAGCCATTGGAGACTGAGGCTCCGGTTTCTACTTGGTGCGAATGCTCATGGAAGTGGCGGACCAAAGGATCAGACGCCGAAACGGGGGCTCGCAACATGGCGTCCGCCACCACGTTTGAACTCCCTTTCCGGTAGCGCACAACAAAGTTGTACCGCTGCAGTGTCAACGCCCAGCGCGCGAGGCGGCCTGAAGGCTCGCGCAAGCACTTAAGCCGGATTGTACGTCTCCACGGCAAACGGCACTTACGCTAACGCAAACTTCTGAGAGCAAAAAGAACCAACGGTCAGGTGGTCCGCTCAATGCGCGACCGACCCTATAGGGCCAGTAAACGGCAGAGAGCAGAGCTGGGTTCTGCCGCTCCGACAGGCGCATGAGGCCTCACATGACCGGGAGATGGATTGACGGCAGACGGCATCGGAAATGTCGCTCGGATGCGGAGCGACCGGGTGAGGGTGACAATCAGCGCCTTAAATAACCCGTTGTGGTCTTGTGGTAGCCGATGTCTCCTTCGAACTTGTGGAATGTCGTCCTCTATCGGGTGGTCAAGGATGACCACCTCCCCCTCGGGTCCGTCCTTTGAGCTCAGGTCGTAGAGGTGTGACGCTTTCTCCGCGGTAGGCGAAGAAAACCGCGCCCCGCGAACGTGCGCTTTGTCAAGTGAGGCTGAGCGGGGTGGCTCGCACTCGACATTGCTCCCAGCTGCGCTCGGGACAAGGAGAGGCCAGCGAGCGGTTTTGCACCAACAGCGAGGCAGGGAGGCTCAGCTGCGGCGCACGGGACACCGAACTGCGCTCGGGACAAAGGAAGGCCAGCGAGCGAGCTCGCGCCTACGGTGGAGCGGGAAGGCTGCACCGCAGCGTATTCGTCCGAGAAAGGCGCTCGGGACAAAGGTGGGCCAGCGAGCGTATGCGTGTACCAGCGTATCTAAGCAGGGTGGCTCCGATGCGGCACATGGCGCAGTGAACGACGCTCGGGCAAAGGGAGGCCGGCGAGCGTATTCGTGCGAGCATCTAAGCAGGGTGGCTCCGATGCGGCACATGGCGCGGCGAACGACGCTCGGGACAAAGGGAGGCCGGCGAGCGTATTCGTGCGAGCATCTAAGCGGGGTGGCTCCGATGCGGCACATGGCGCGACGAACGACGCTCGGGACAAAGGGAGGCCGGCGAGCGTATTCGTACCGGCATCTAAGCAGGGTGGCTCCGATGCGGCACATGGCGCAGCGAACAACTGTGCTCGGGACAGGAAGGGAGGCCGGCGAGCGTATTCGTACCGGCATCTAAGCAGGGTGGCTCCGATGCGGCACATGGCGCGGCGAACGACGCTCGGGACAAAGGGAGGCCGGCGAGCGTATTCGTACCGGCATCTAAGCAGGGTGGCTCCGATGCGGCACATGGCGCGGCGAACGACGCTCGGGACAAAGGGAGGCCGGCGAGCGTATTCGTGCGAGCATCTAAGCAGGGTGTCTCTGATGCGGCACGTTGGGCACAACTGAGCTCGGGACAAAGGCCAGCGAGCGGAGACACAGCCGGAGGGGCTAGTAGGCACCTGCTCCCCGCGCGTCTCAAACAGTTGATAAAACCCGTAACTGGCGTGGCTATATAGGACTAGCGTACACATCCGAGCTGTCGACATCACCTAGGGCGCTCCAAGGAAGGGATCGCTTCCGGTGGCCGAAAGCAGAGGGTTCGCGAAGGCGAACCTACCTCGTGCTATCGGTGTCGTTCGCTCCGAAGGACGATAAGTCCGCAGCCAGGGGCTCAGGCAGGAACGAGGGCCGTGAAGGGGCCTGCTCTGATGCCATGCCGAAACCGCGTTGGGCGCCAGTTATGTGGAGATGGGTTTGCACAAGGCTTACCCTACGAGCGACGGTCAGGAAAGGGCACGACGCTCCTCCACTCCGCAACGCACAAAGGCGCTACGGCAGGGTTCGTCGACTCTCCGACACGGCGCAGAGAAGGCTCCGGAGTCAGATCGCCAACAAACACGGGTTTATTCACCCAAGGTACAGCTCAGTACTACAGTCACGGCGCTTACGGGCCAAGGCTCGCCGCAAGACCGATCGAGTACGCGCGCCCGCTGCGCTAGGGCTAAACGGGTAGCGGTCCGCCAAGCGCGATAACGAGGAGTCGCGAGAACAAAGGTCTCATGTAACCACCTCGTTGCGAGCCTGTGAGCCTCTCCCTCTCTGCCGCGGCGAGGAAGCGCTCAGCGGACGAGAGCTCGGGTGGAGAGGGTGCCCGGGGGCCGCCGCGCGGGAGGCCAATCAGGGCGCGTCCCGGTGACGTGCCGCGCGGGGCAAGTCCAATCCCTGTGGGGGAGAAGCACGGTTTGCGCGGGAAAGTAAGTCCGGCGCGCTCGCCATGTCCGCCATGTTGCCGTTACGGCGGCGGTTCCCGGGGATCGAGCTAAGCGCCACGCGCGAGCTGGGGGACGAGGCGCGGGAAGGCACCTCGATCCCCACAGTTTTGCCCTAAGGGCGAAGCAATGAATGCGATAGCAACCCAGCAATGTCATACGAAGTAAGGTGAGCGGCTTTGGTAGCAATATGAATTGTAGTAAACATGAGCTGATTAAGTAAGCAGGTGTGCTGCGGCGTAAGTAGACCGACATGGAGAGAGACTCGATGACCACGAGAAGGTACGTGTGAAACGGTGGTGGTTGATGAGAAGCGCTTCCCGTGGGCAGCGCGTGCGAAGGGACACACCTGTAGCTCTGCACTGCCGATCCGGGCAGCATTGCATGTGTAGCGTGCGTTTGTAAAATGTGGCCCGACTATTACTAAGTGAATGAACAAGCGTGGTGTGAGCGCGCACAAACAAACGTGAATAGATCACACCGAATGGCTCTAGACAACACGACTGTCAAAACGCTGGCAGCAAGCGCATATATAAGCCGCGGCGGCGAAGGTACGTGCGGTCTATCGCTTCAACGGAAACTGAGCGGCGAATGCACGGCGCATAAAGGTCAGAGCCGTGGGGAGATAAGAGACGGTGCAGGCGAGACGAGCGCGGTTGTTGGCAGAGTAGAAGTGCCCCCCCCCCCCCCCCCCCGGGAGCTGGCTTCCCGCTTCCTTGCTTGCGCATGGGAGAATGAGTGCGTTCGCTCTCCGTGATAGCGCGCGTCCCCGCACGCTTCCGCTCGGGCATACGGCTGCGCGGCGAAGATTTTATCTATAGGGAACCTCACGGCGACGGCGACGCCGACGGCAGAAATCCGGTTGAAGTGTCCATATAATTGCTATCGCAATAAAACTTCTAGCAGACGACACACGCGTGCTACGATGACGTAATGCGCACGAAAGGAGCCTACCCTCCCCGAGCATTCGCGCAGATATTGTGGCTGCCGTCTGACGGCTCTGGTGATATAGAAAGCCACGCGCTCCCGTGTTCACCCTCAAAAAGATTGCGACTGTACGTTTGAATATCTTGCCTGCTCTTCTGAGTCATATTTGAACGCACCAGCACTCAATACTACTTTTTTTGCAACCGTATCCTTCACTGAAAGTGCAGAAAGCTGTGTCAGCCTTAGGAATATTCCAGAGAACAGCTGCCCACCTCTTAGGACCAGAGCACATGCCAACGTTTCCATATTTTGTCAGTTTGCGCTTTTCTAGACTTCTTATGTATCGCTGCATGCACATCACTGAAAAGCTTTGTTGTCTACTGCGAGTGAGCGAGAAGGAGTCGCCGGCATCACCCATGATGCCATACCCTCCTCTCCGTTTCCCCACGCGCGCGCGCACACACACACACACACGCACATAATTGTTAATGCGTCCTAAAACATATCATTCGCTCATTATCAGCGTGCTTTGAGTGCTTAATTGTTCTTTTGCGCACTTTACCTGTAGTTCACAAAATATGAAAAGTGCCGCGCGAGCACGTGCCCGCGCGCCGTGGTACACAAGGTCCCAAAAGTGCCTTGAAGAAACTCCGCTCTTTGACTGACTCGGCAATCACCTGGTCATTGCGTAGGATGCCATTGTCGCACGGAACAGGTAGTCAACGCAGCTTGCGATCAGCGGAAGCCACATAACACACACACACACGTGTGTGTGTGCATGTGTGTGTGTGTGTGTGTGTGTGTGTGTGTGTGTGTGTGTGTGTGTGTGTGTGTGTGTGTGTGTGTGTGTGTGTGTGTGTGTGTGTGTGTGTGTGTGTGTGTGTGTGTGTGTGTGTGTGTGTGTGTGTGTGTGTGTGTGTGTGTGTGTGTGTGTGTGTGTGTGTGTGTGTGTGTGTGTGTGTGTGTGTGTGTGTGTGCGAGTGCGTGTGTGCGTGTGTGCGCGAGTGCGTGTGTGTGTGTGCGTGTGTGCGTGTGTGTGCGTGTGTACGTGTGCGTGTGTGCGCGTGTATGTGTGCGTGTGTGTGTGTGACACTGTGTGTGCCCAACGATCACGCTTGGAGGGGTGTACAGGGTGTCCCAACGACCCCGCTTAGAGAGACATTATTTTTTTTAATTCCGCCTAATTACATAATTAGTGTTAATTAATCTCCTTCTCGAATATTATTGATGAAAAGTTAATGAAAAAAATCGTAGAGAAACATGAAAAACTCCCGATACAGCTTTCTGTTGCTCAATGTGTGCTGTATAAAAGTGTTCTTCCGAGCGTGAAAGAAGCGCGCGAATGCACGCAAGATTGCCGCGCGACTGGCCACTCGAGGCACTTCGCGTGTATTTGCGGGCTTTCATGCTGGAAAAAACACTTTTATGTTACCGCTATAACGTGAGCTTCAGAAGAATACTTAACGAAAATTCATTAATTCACTTCTTTATTGGTGCCTTAGGGGCATTTCTTTAAATGGCAAAATGGAAGGCAGTCTATTTCATTGCACCCTCATTTTTGTACATCTTGAAAGTCGCTCCTAGTTTGAGATATGCATCCTATCATCACATCAACCCAGCGTGCCGGGAGCGCGGAAAAAGCGGTTCCGCCTATCATATCACACGAAAACGCAATATGCAAGCCATCATCAGTTGCAATACATACACACATACATACATACATACATAAGCTGTTTGTTTATTTTATTGCGATAGCAATTATATGGACACTTCTACCGGATTTCTGCCGTCGCTGTTGCCGTCGCCGTGAGGTTCCCTATAGATAAAATCTTCGCCGCGCGCCGTATGCCCGAGCGGAAGCGTGCGGGGACGCACGCGCGCTATCACGGAGAGCGAACGCACTCAATCACCCACGCGCAAGCAAGGAAGCGGGAAGCCAGCGCCGGAGGGAGCGCGGGGGGGGGGGGCACTTCTACGCTGCTAACAACCGCGCTCGTCGCTCGTCCGCACCGTCGCTTATCTCCACACGGCTCTGACCTTTATGCGCCGTGCATTCGCCGCTCAGTTTCCGTTGAAGCGATAGACCGCACGTACCTTCGCCCGCTGCGGCGTAATATACGCTCGCTGCCAGCGTTTTGACAGTGGTTGTCTGCAGTCGTTCAGTGTGATCTATTCCTGTTTGTTTGTGGGCGCTCACACCACGCTTGTTCATTCAGTTAGTAATAGTCGGGCCACATTTTCCAACGCACGCTACACATGCAATGCTGCCCGGATCGGCAGTGCAGCACTACAGGTGTGTCCCTTCGCACGCGCTGCCCACGGGAAGCGCTTCTCATCAACACCACGGTTTCACACGCGCCTTCTCGTGGTCATCGAGTCTCTCTTCATGTCGCTCTACTTACGCCGCAGCACACCTGCTTACTTAATCAGCTCATGTTTACTACAATTCATATTGCTACCAAAGCCGCTCACCTTACTTCGTATGACATTGCTGTGTTGCTATCGCATTCATTGCTTCGCCCTTAGGGCGAAACAGTGACATTTTTGTAAAACTGTCTATAGGGAACCTCACGGCGACTACAATGCCCACCTGCTTCGGTCTCACGGAGACTGGCAGTATCGCAAGTAATAATGCACACATACACGCTCTTCTGAGCTCTCCCATCCCTCTCTACCTCTTCCACTTGACCAGCTTCCCATGCTTCACACACATACACTTTTTCCCCACTTTGACAACTCTAATGCAAACGCATTGAATATTACTACATGCTAATGCGCAGTCTCTATAATCACTCGCTCTCGTTTTGCATTAGCGAGAGTCCATCCGTATCTTCGGTTTTGTAAGGTACCGAGGCTTTCGTAGTATACGTATAAGATGTAGCAGCTGCCAGTACTGCGAACTTACCGTGCAGCAGACGATCGCTATGCTCCGGCAACGACGACCAAGTGCCTCGTGTTCTAGAGACCGCGCGGCACGAAGAGCCCGCCCCAAACAAAGATAAAATTTTAAAATGATCTTGATGAGAGTGCATGGAGCCTCGGTAGCTGCGAGCCCCTTGCGAAGCAGCGCAGTGCACTGCAGTTATGTGTTAGTTAGTTCTCGTCCTAAATAAAAGTTTTCCTTATTTGTAGCAAGCCTACTTCATTCCTCGGTTAAATCCACAATAAAGTAAATGCAACCAGCATGTAGTTCAATCTCGTCTGAACAGTGAAATCTTCACAGTGAGATCTTAAATAGCTTAAAGAGCAAGTGGTCCAGATTTTCTCAAACCTCTCGATTCATTTACGTTGTCGCTTTACAAAACAATATTACGTTCCAAGCCGATTACGCTACAGCAACGTGGAATCCTGATCGCGGGAAACCAATTTCATAATTATATAGGGCCCATATGAGGATAATTATTACGTTCATCTTTGAAAAAATAGCGGAACCATGCCAGTATTACGACTAGGCCAGCTGTTCATGTCCCTCCAGTGACCATAACGGACATGTTTGCGCGGACAAATTCTTTTAATACTTCCAATTTTGTTTTATTTCTCCGCGTCTTTTCTACACTATCCCCTTTCTCCTAGTGCAGAGTAGCCAACGGCACAGTTGCTGTGGTCACTCTCTCTCTCTCTGCCTTTCATCTATTTATCTATTTTCTCTTTGTCTCTCTCCCTCTCTGCATGACCATAGCGCTAAACATCACACCAGCATTTAGCACTTTCATTCTATTACTTGATTATGACAAGTCTTGTGCTATTTCGCATCATCTTATCGAGTTTAGCGTAAACGCATGTCACGCCAACAACTTACCTAGGCTCCATTTATAACATGCATTTCAAGCAGTGATCGGCGTACAAACGCTGGAATCAATTATGAAGGACTTCCAGCTGTCTGTGTGGTGTTGCGATATTGTTTTGAAACTGAGCATTTCTTTTCAATGTGCTCGTATGCGGGACATGAAAGATATTAACCAAACAAGCGAAGTGTCAAATGAATCAAGAATCAAGAAAACAAATTAACCTGCCTTCGTTTACTTCGCCCTGCATGTTCACAGTGTATGTTTACTGCAGTCGAAAGCGTGACGCACAACTTCGTCGCGTCTCTGTGGCAATTGCTTCGCCTCTCCGATAAACTTGTGAAAGTTTTCTGCTACTCACTTTCGGAAGCTTTCAGAATCTTCGGGAGACTTTCTACGACTTTCGCACATTTATATTGTATGGCTCAATTTCAATGCCCAAGGCTAACGCAAGTGCGTTGCCTGCGACGTTGCGTGGCTCGGATAAAAATAATTTTCCCCGCGGAAAGTGTCCCTTTCGGATGAGTGCGAAAAGCGGCCGGGCCTCTGCGTGGATGCGTCCGGGGTTTCGTCGCACGTATTTTCACCTATATATTGGATGGGATTACAAACATCGCTCGTGGCCTCCATATTAGTTTTCTTGCGCTTCTTCCTTCGTCTGTTTCTTTCTTCTTCCGCTCCTAGCAAGGGCCCGATAACCGCATCTCGTCCATTCATCTTCGGTATATATATATATATATTGGTAAGGGCAGCGTCTTGCGTCTGAGTTATTTGTAATTTCAAGATGATGTTGTTGCAAGCGGGTTCCATTTCGACGGGGCCGGCGTTTGTGGCCCTCAGCCATTGTTGGGAAAGCGGCCAGCTGCGCACGAGACGAAATCGCCCCGCGGAGGCTACGGTGCTAAATGGCGAAATCATCGCCCCGATTCATCCGCGGAATCCCGCGGACACGGTGTCCCGCGGGCATCCCAGAAACGACCACGGGTGGTGCCAAGCTTATGCTCGTGCATGATATAACCCATGTCCTACAGCTGGCGGCTCGTGGGTCTGCGCGTGCGATCGGAACGCAGTGGCCCCGCAAGTCTCAAGGCAACGACAGGACACTGGGTCGGGTATTCTGTGTAACCTGGTGAGGAGCACTTCACCGAACGCGTGCGATGAAGGTATCGAAACATCGCACTTTTCGCTGTTTCTGCATCGGTGTGGGCTGCAACGGGCTGGGGTTGCGTTGGCTCGTTTATTAGAACTCGTTATAGAAAAAGAAAAAAAAATGGAGCTACTCTGAAGGCTCGGGCAAAAGGTACCAGTGTTGCATCCTTCATCTCGGCCTTATTCTGACAGTCAGCGAGATTAAGAAAATTTGTGATTCGCGAAAGTGCCCGTGGGTTTCGCGAAGTATATCCTGCGTCGATCTGCCGCGCAGAGTGATTTCACTGAGCGTTTTCATGTTTTCCGTTGTTCAGCCGAAGGGCGCGAAAAAGCAACAGCAAAAGCGAAGGATGTCGAGCCGGAAGCCGGCAAATGTGACCAAGTGTCCCTGACGAGACAGTGCTTCGCTGTTGGTCAAGCGAAGCGCGGTCGCAATCGTAGTGCGGCGAAGAAACGCTCAAATTTTCAGCGCGAAGTCCATGGCGAACGTTTAGAAAACTTTGTTTCCATCGGCACAGCGCACTGCTTGGGTGTCACTGATGTGATACAAAATATGGTCTCCAGCGTACGTTTCCTTCATCTAGTCATTTTTTTTTCTCGCTCCGAGCTGTTTGTAACCGCGGGCATGCTCAGGCGTCTCTTCTTTTCTTTCACCGTTTCAAAGCTGTGTTCCTCTCTGGTTTTTCATGGTCATGCTTAATAATGTTGCTACACTAATTCACAGGTATGTAGCCAGTTCACAGTTTTACCTCAAACAGAAACTACGCTGCTAAAGAAACTACACCAGCACATGTTTCTTGCAATACGCAAGCCATTCTCGTTAACTTCATGCACGGTACGTGACATACAACAGTTCGGAACTGAAGGGGGCGCTGCTGTGGTTGAACGGTTAATTCTCAAACTTCCCCTTGTGTTATGTTATTTTCCTTAATTTTTGTTATTCATTTTCATTATTCTAAAATACGCCAATGTTACTTATGCTGACCGCATTTCTGTTTTAATTAGAAATCTCTTTCACTGTCTTCCAGAACTCTGAGGACTCAAGTTCATACAGACACTTTGAGATGTTATTTAAATTTCTCTCCCGCCAGTCAAAACTAATGATGTACCTTCTTGATGTAACAATTATTCTAGCAGTGAAATCTTCCCAATAGCTGCATCAGTTGCTGGCTGAACACGGAAGCATATATGGGCATAGACGGATGCCTAATTGTGTGTGTTCATTGGTTTGAACAAAATACACGCTGTATTGAAGTGAAAAAAATATATCTCCATTCCAGGTAAAAAGTGGCATGAGCTAAAGAGGCTGTTTCTCTGAATATTTTGTTACTACTTGACTCACGCGTGTTATACACGATGCAAGCAATAAAAAAATACATATGTTGTCCTGTTCCAAAAACTGGTAGCAATGTTTCGGAAAATACGCAAAGGAAATTGGATTGTAGAATTTGAGGTGGTGGAGGAATAAACTTCATTGACCAAAAAGAAAAAAGAAAACGCCTGCCGGAGTCGTCTTCCCCTCCCTTCCAATTTTCTAGCAACGGAAGTATCAACGAACATATCACTCAACTAACGAATGTCTTTTTTTTTCACAGCATGAACTGTTTTTTTCATTCATTACCAAGGTTACTGCACAAATTACGCCGAAGGGCCGGAGGAATGCTCAAAGCGGCATTTCCAAACATCATACAAGAAAAAAATAATTGATAATTTATCAGTGTCAACAAGCCACACTCAAATTTGAGTTTCTAGATTTCCAGACTAAACTGATGCCGTGCAAGTTTAGATCCCTGGGGCTGGTTATCGCTCGCTGGAAGCAGCGTAGCTAACGGAGCGGGGAACGTATTTGGAACCATGAAACCGAGTTAAGCGACGGCACCTAAAGACATGTCGCTGGGCAGGTGAACAAAAATAGATGTCAATGCAACACAGATTGACACCATGCATTCGGCGTGGTAAACTGTGCATACCACGAGGAATTTCTAGAGCCTTTGACGAAACTGCACAAGCGCGTGTGATGACAGCCGACTTCAGGCAGTATGCTAACTGTTTGTTTTGTTTCCTCAGTGCTCGAAAGTTCCGAAGCTGGGAATTAGGAGAACCATTTCTCACTTTGTATGGCTTTGAATAGCTATCAGTGTGACACGTGAATCCCGACATACGTCCCTGCAAGAACTCTAGCCGAACGCTGCGCATAGGGCCCAGTGTCATCCTTTAAAATTGACAACATCTGCAACTGTGATGCCAAAAGAGAGCTTTTAAAGCCGTACATACGGTTATTTTCTACTTGTCAATTTATTGCTTTAAATGATGTTCCAAACCTGCCAAATTTAAAAATTAAATTATGGGGTTGTACATGCCAAGACCACCATCTGATTGTGCGGCACGCTATAGTGGGGGACTCCGGATTATTTTGGACCACCTAGAGCTCTTTAACGTGCCCCTAAGTCTAAGTACACGAGATTTTTATGTATTTCGCCCCCCATCGAAAATGCGGCCGCCGTGTCCGGGATTCGATCCGGCGACCTCGTGCTCAGCAGCCCAACACCATAACCGCATGAGCAACCATGGCGGGTAAACCGGCTAAACCCTGGCAGCAAATACTGGCAAGCGTTAGAGAACCCCGCATAACTTACTATAAAATCTGCTTCCACCAATCATTTTCGTTTACGGTGCCCAGGGAAGAAGCGAGTGTGTGTCGACATCATGATACACCGGATTGCATGCTGCGTTCCATGCGTTCTCTGAGGCTGCCACACGCGAGCACAGCCGGAATAAACGCGAGCATGCAGAACTCTCGTTTATTTTTGATGAGCAACGTCATCGTACCTACCCTTACTACCACACGATGTCAGCAGATTTTGTGCTGTTATGACGTCGTACTAATTAATGTTGATGACACAAGATTCGGTGTTTCGGGATCAAATTTAGCACCAAATTGATACATCCTATATTTCCCAGCGTTCAAAATCCCAAAGTGCAATCTCTTTTTTCTTTTCTTTTCTTTCTTTTTCGTTTCTTTTTTTTTTTTTTTTTTTGTACTTGAGAGACGAGTGCGATAGAGTTTCTACCCAACTTGAAACGCATGTGCCGGTGCTCCTTTTAAAGGCCCGAAAAGCGTTACTTTGAATATTACTGCTGTCCCAAACGTTCGGGAGCTTCTAGTATAAAAAAGGCGATGGTGATGACTGCAACTCAAGTGATGCATATAAAGAGCAAGGCAGAAGAACAAACGTGAAAAGATATCATGTAAGCTGTCACCGATTGACCGTAGCAGGGAAGACTGTTTCGTTTTTTTGGCAGTGGCCGATACAGGCAGCGTCCTAATATCTATGAGCACGCCCTGATATATCTTGTATTGCCAACATCGAGACGTTCGACCAAGACTACTTACTTTTTGCACCTTCTAGTGTGTCCTCTCACGTTTTCTTTATATATACTTCGGTATATGCAGATGTAACGGGATTTAATGTCCTGCTTTAGCAGACCATTCTGCCCGTTTTTCACCGGCCCCTTCACACATACAAAGCTCGCGAATGGGATTTTAGGCGAAGCGTCATCGTCGTGAACGAGACATCAACGCCCCGAAAACCGTTGTATACAGCCTCTAAAATTTCTACAGGCAATTATACACATATCGAAGCCATTAGAAACCCTCTGTATTCATATTTGATCCAAGGTGTTCATTATCTAAAATATTACGAAGAGATGTTACATTTTTCCCCCACCACCAGCGCTGGCGTATCATCAGACAGAAAAAACTTCCACCTCCATCTTCATTCTCATTGTTTAGCAATGTGCATCCTGAAGCCCCGCACGAAATAGGTCATTCTTAGTGCGCTTTTCACACTACGAACGACTTCGCATTAGACAGTCAAGAGAAACTAAGAGAAAAATTGAAACTATGAAACCATTTGCCACCCGAAATGGTATATGTATATTATACCTACTGGAAGTAAACTAAAAGAAGGAGGAGAACGCTTTCGGGCATTTTTCAGGGTCATACATTCATAACAAACGACCAGAACCAAGCGCCGACAGAATATATGATTAAAAACATAACACTGCAGCTCCGCAGGAAATTGCGGAGGAAACGAAAAAAAAAAGTGGTCTTCTAAATCGCATTGCGCACCTCATGCATAAAGCATGCATGCATTCAATGCATTTTCAACGCGTTGGTGGTCGTAGAAGACGTCCCGCTTCCTCGGCCCTCATCCTAACACTTTTCTCTCCGCTCCCTCCAGCCCCCCCCCCCCCCTTTAAAAAAGGAGGGGGGAAAGGGAAATGGGCACCGCTTCCGGCCACGAGTCTCACTAGGGGTGGTGTAATCTAGTGTTTGGCGCTCGGGGGGGGGGGGGGGGGGGGAGTTACGTTCGTTCACAGCAGCAGTAGTTCAGCCTAGGCAGATGCCCGTAGCAGTACACATGCGCATGGGGTGCCAGCATGTATGCTCCCGGTTCGCCCAGCTATTAGTTCTGTAGGTAAAAGCGGAGAAGGTTAAGCGGGCTCGCTGGTTGAACTTTCGCGGGGCACGCGAGATTCATTACCACTCACAGAAAAACATAAAACGTCATGGTACCGAGCGTCAGCACCCGGTTCGGCGTTGAAACCGAATCGGTGCTTGAAAAAGTAAAATAATGGAGGGCCAAAATAGTTACTTTTCCGTTAGTTCCCGCAGTTATAAGACAAGAAAGAAAAGAGAGGAGGTAGGAAGCTCGACAGCGTGTATTACGACGAATGAAAATAATTTATAACTTGGGAGGCAAAACTTCGTTGCGAATGCCAGTGGGAGTCACCGCGTGGCATGGAAGCAAACTTGCTTGCTAATTCGAAAGTTGTGCGGGCAGCGACGTTCGCGCGACTGAAGAAAAAGTAATGCTTTCCCGCAGCACGCTACAAAGAAGTGGGGAAGAAACCTTTCATGTAGAACGCTCCAGCATATACTGTATACTTGTAAGCTGGCCGCCCGCACTCGAAGCCAGTGATCCAGAAGATACGCGAAGCCAGAGCTTGATTAAGACACCCGCACTCCACTGAAAACCAGATAAAAGCGCATGCTGCGCAGCAGCTGCACGGTTTAGTAAAGGCGCGAGAAAGGACACCGACAGGGAAACGTGGGGACAACGCAAGCCCAATTTACGTCCTTTTTCGGGCTGCACATTATGAAATATTTCAGCTTGCCGACGTCTCTGTTTTAGGTAAAAAAATGGTGTAGCTATTCGTATGACGACTGGTATCCACAGGTTATTAAAACTCTAGCTCATGTCTAACTTATTCAAATTTCGTCGTGTTGGGACGTTGCGACACTTGAGTAATCCGGATTTTCTTTTTTTCGCCTTGGTGATAACATAAAAGGCTCGGCACTCTCAACCTTTTCTCTCGAGAATGTAAGCGAAAGCACCGATCTTTACCTCTTGTTTTCTTTATATGCATGAACATTGACAAATTGTCTTAATGCTCGTAAGTTGTTTACAGGGTCTGCAGAGTGGCAACAACACGTGTACGGTAACAGCAACAGTTGTTACTGTTGCTGCACAAAGCATGAATACCTTTAATGCTTTTTCGCATCTTTGTGCATCTCAATGAAAGAAAACAAGAGATAGATAAAAAGTAAAGTTTGTAATGATATTACTACAGATGGAAGGAAAATAGCTGACACCTTTAAAAAATATTTCCAATCGGTTTTCTCAGAGCCTGTCAAGTATAAGTCTGACGGGTCATTTTCTGTCATGGATTGCGATTTTTGATAAACCGTGAGGTTGTCATGGACATGCTATAGTGAGCGATAAAAAGTATGTACGTAGGCCGGATGGAATTTCGAATTCATTTCTAAGGCGTTACACTCATCAGTTATCTCAACCCTTAAGTTATGTCTTCAACCAGCCCATTGCCTGTCGCGAGGTTCTGGCTGATTGGTTAAGGCTAGAGATGTCTCTATACAGGGTGTCCCAGCTATCACGCAGCACGATTTAAAAAAAGAGGAACGGTGTTACGCGAAGCAAACCTAGTGCGTATTGTTTCCAGTGCAGTGGAGTAACCGCCAGAAATTTTTTCGTTGCAAGAGGAGCGGTCTAAAGGAGGACAATCTCCTACGGCTATTCCACGCATTCTTAATGAGTCACATAATTTACGTGGCTGCAATGCACAAGTGGTATGCTTCTGAAAGGCACAAGCTGGACATGGTCATCCGTAATGGTACATTTATTGGGTATTACTGAGAAATTTAAACTCTTGAAACGATAGCCTTCTATATATGGTGTCCCAGCTACCGTTAGCCAAGCTCTTCAATGAAACAAAAAGATCCGTCATCCGGCTACATCCGTCATCCGTCATCCGGCTACACCATCGCGGATGGTGGGCACTAAAATCTCCGCATAACACAAACGATGCAACCACACCGGGACATTAAGCACTCAAGTAGTGAGGTATCTGAAGAACGTGTAGGCCGGATGTAAATGCTTGCCACCGTCGTAGTCACACCCTTGAGGCTCACAGTAACACCTGTGCACTCAAACTCATCATCACAGATGTCATCAGTGTCAAGAACCATGAAATCCAAGTCAGCACGTACGTACACTGATGCTTTTGAAGCATTGCGCGTATGCGCCGTGTCCATACACTGGAAAGAGCCACAGGTTGGTTCCGCGCACCGAGTGTTATTGTGGACACCCATGAAGCCTGGCAGTCGATATTCGTCTTTTCTTACGTTAGTTTCCTGAAGCGCTATAACATCTGGTGGAGTCTTCATAGCGATGAGTCGAAGAACTAGATCAGCGTGTCGCGGTCGCAGCGATCTGACATTCCATTGCAGCACAAATGGGCGAGGCTGCTAACAACTGATAAGATTGTTTCCGGTAACACGTCTATTGAAGGCCGTCGAGGACTGGAACGAGGGCCTCCAAAAGTTGCTCTGCTGCTGATGCTGCTGCTGTCTGACGACCGGCGATTAGAGACCTGATGACGTTGACAAGCATCTTCAGAAGATTGACAAGTGGTCCTTCGTCGTTGGCTGTGACCGGTTTATGCACTGTTTCCTATGTTGTCCACTAGGGTCGCAGTCTTTGTAGAGACTTGTTCCGACGATTTTTGATGGTAGCGCTGGCCACGATGACTCCGGAAGGTGGAAGGTCCGCCCCCCTTCTTTTCGATGCGTTGTTTGTTTGGCATTCCTTGAACGCACTGTTTTTTGCTTAGTCGAGGCATTTCCAATCGCTGGAACAGCACTACGGAGACGCGTGCTTTGATCACCTGCTGCCTTCTTTTTGGCTTTCTCTTTTAGTGCCTTTTGTACGTCCTTCAATGAGGGACATCCTTTATCCGTTGCCAAATGTTCGCATTTGCAGTTAGGGCACTGATATGTCTGACTTTCGCAAGCATCTACATGGTGATTCCCACCGCATTTGGCACAAACCAGATCTTTGGTGCAAAAGCCCTGAACATGACCAATCTTAAGGCAGGTACGAAGGGGCGAAGAGGATCCAGCCTTTATATGACTAGGCAGCTTTCCACCGTCAAACAATATTTTCATACACTTTTACGAGCCCAACCTACGAACGCTAATTATTTTGCATGGTGGTGTGCAAACGATCATGCTCTTAAAAACGTCGTCTTTGAGATCCAAGTCGACATCAGAGACGACACCAGCTGCAATATGCGCACCCTGTGGTATGTAGGGCGGCGTGCGGACACCACAAATTTCAGACAAACCAAGCAGAGTTTGCACCATCTTATCATCTGTTATGTCAACGGCTATGACATTTTTCCAGGGGTTCACGCGAACTTCTTGGATTAGTCCAGGGGCAAGTTTGAAGAAGAAATCATTGAGTTTCTGTCTGTAAATAGCATTCAGGCTTACGGTTGCGTCGACGGGCATTATAACTCAATGGAATAATGCGCATCTTACTGATAGATAACAAGTTGCTATAATGAAGAAGTGTGAGTCCAGCGTGGTTCGTGTCCCCTCAGCTGTTACACAGGGAAGCGCACTGGGCACGCTGTTCTTTCTCACTTATGTGAATGATTTAGTCGCAGTTCTACCCGACGATGTGAGCATTAAATTATGCGCTGACGATTGTGTTTCGTTCAGATAAGTAGCGTCTGCATCCGATCAAAATGTATCAAATAGAGCTCTTTTTGCAATCGATGCTTGGTCACTAGAGAGTGGGATATGGCATTGTATTCTGGGAAAACTGTCCTGTTACGTATCACGTGAAAGAAACATCCTCTCGTGTTTCCCTACATCCTTCTTGATTGTTGAGTGCTACACGTGGAATAATATAAATACTTACACACTTAAACACTTACGTCACCCTTGCAAACAATCTTGCTTGAACGACACACATCTCAGATATCTGCACTTAAACGCTTCGTAAACTACGCTTGTCAAAAAGGAAGCTAAAAGGCGCTCCCACCAGCACAAATATTCAAAGGGCACTTATAAAGTCATCCCTACGTGGATGAATGCGAAAGCATTGCTACTCATGAGAAGGCGACTGCCACCAAAGGTCGAGGGTTCAACTTCCAACAAAGGGCGTGGGTTCAAGCGCCCTAATTAACTCTACCGCCGTGGTAAAAGGTGGTGGGCGCGAATCGGCATCCCTCTGCCGTGCCGCCCGAGTATCTTGACGCCATTTCTGGCCCCTACGTATCGAACGCGGAGGATTTCTGCAACAAATTGCGCACTTGTAAGCCTTACAACTCCTGATGAGCGCAGGTTTGAGTTAAACATATTGTCACCAGCTCTCATAACAGAGGCCAGATATAGAGCGAATCAGCACGGGGACTGTCGGTGGAGAAGGAAGACGGCGTTCGGCTGGTTGCTTTTGTACCGGGCTCGAAACGCGCCAACCGTTCCGATTTATCTGCCCTGCAGATTTAAGTAAACGCTTCACGGCGTAACATTTGGTGGAGCTGTGCTGGGTACCTCCCACGACCGACAACGGAATTGTCCGTACAAGACCTTCGTATAAGCCGCCACCTTGCCGGACTTTTGCCGTCGACCACCATCATGCCTAGAGAAGAAGATGCTCCCAGTACTGCATCGGCAGGACCAGCTCCGATTCAACACTACCGAGAGCCACGCACGTTCTCCGCAAAGGCAGGAGAAGATGTCGATGAGTGGCTCACCCATAATGAAAGGGTAAGCCAGTACAATCATTGGAACGCCGCCTCCCAACTGAGGAGCGTTGTTTTCTTTTTGAGTGACACAGCGTTGGTTTGGTATGACAACCATGCGGGCGTGCTAACTACCTGGGCCTGTTTCGTTGACGAGATTAAGAAGTGTTTTGGCGATTCAGATGCCAAGAAGAAACAAGCGGAATTAACGTTAGCTCAGAGGGCTCAGGTCCCCGGAGAGACTTGCCCCACATTCATCGAGGAAGTTTTAAAACTGTGTAAGACCGTAAACCCCCTAATGTCAGAAGAGGATAAGGTGGGACACCTTTTGAAGGAAATCGCGGAAGATGTGTACAACTTCCTCATTGGGAAAGATAACTTGGAAACCGTATCAGGTGTGATACGGCACTGCCGTACATTCAAAACACTGAATACTCGTCGAATTGCCCCGAAATTTGGATGGCTAGCTAATGTGACGACTGTAGCCAGTGTGGACACGAATCCTCCAACAGACTTGTCCACCATTCGGCAGATTGTCTGTGAGGAACTCCTTCCACATGAAGAACAAGCACGGTATGGGGCCCCCCGTTACAGCTCCTGCACTTTCCGAGACGCCACTTGTGCGACCCCCTCGACTCATTGGCAGCACTCGGTAAACACAGCGGACTTTGACAGCTATAGAGATGGTCCACATTATGATCTGAACCAGCCGTCCTATATCGATTCTTTTGACCGACGCCTTGATCAGCGCCCACGCAATGGTCGCTCACAACGACCAGCCACTGCCACTCACAAGGAGAGAATATTCGTTACTTTCAACGCACGGCCACGGCTGAACAGTGTCACCAGCATCCCGATGTTCGCCCTATGCCTGTGTGGTACAGCTGTGGCACACCAGGTCACATAGCTAGGTACTGCACCCAACGTCGACCATCTAGCTATGGGCAATCGAAGCCGTCTGCGTGGCACAGTGGTCGTATCATGGACAACCAGCGGCTAGAGAACTCCGCTCTAGGAAGCCACTTCCGAGAATAAAGGCCACGTAACTACACCTTAGGAAGCTCAAGTCCAGCAATCTGGGACATCGACTACTGCGGTGAAGCCAACCCTGGGGCGATGCGGTTGGCGTAACTCTATGGGCAGCATGTTTTAAAAATCGATTTCTGAGCAATGGCTCGTTTTTCGCGATTTGCACTTCAGGCACTCAATCCCGACAACGTTCTCAAGCTATATGTCGAGTGTAGTTTAATTCTGCCGGCTGGATTTTTTTCCTGTAGCACTTTTGTAGACCCATTTAAAATGCATGGGGTGATTTTTAAAACGTCATTTGCAGCACAGTAAAAACTAATCCGCTAATTGCACTCTAGTGGCACATACTGTAGGTCTCTCTATATATGTAGGTCCAGTTTGGTTTTATTCCGCTAGCTGAATTTTTTTCCTGGGGCGCTTTTGTTTGGCTACTATGCGGCAAAGCATCTTTACAGGGGCAAAAGATTCGTCCGCCGTTGAATTGATGGGAAAGAGCTTGTAGACCATGCTAAAAATGGACACGAATGTGCAGCTGTGATGCATATTTGCGCCCTGGCGTATAATGAAAGATGATGGTGTCAGATTCTGCAAGAAGGAGCGGGCCAAATGGCTTTATGGAGTGCCATCGAAGCACTAAGAATGGCTGCGCCTGCCCCTTTTTCTCAAGTTTCGGCACATGGTAAAGTGTTTCATATGGTATTTAGAAAGATTTACTATTACGCAAATTTTTGACACAAAAGGACATCGCCAAATGGAGCACTTGTTACTTGTGTTTACTTGACAGTGCAATTTGCCGACAATGCGAAGGCTTGAATATTATCAGTGTAAAAAAATTGAAAGGGAGAACTTATGATCTATAGAACGCGTGACGGAACGAAATAAAGAAAAAAAACAGAGTCCCCGTGTTACAGCGAAAATCAGCAGCTTCGTCTCGTTTAATAAACAATGTCATTTTAGTTTTAAATGCAAAAGCATTTCTATGCCTACCAAATCTATGTCTATCATTTCCGTCCGTCACGTCAGACTAATGCAATGGCTCATAACCACGTAAGGCAGAGGCTACAAGCGCTCAGCGAAGTGAAGCGAACAGCGCATACATTCATTGAGGTCACCCATACAATACAAAGAACAGCACATGTTTCAACAAAGAAAAACTTTAAAACAAGCATCCGAACCATGAATAAAACATTGCATGCCCCCCTCAGCAATTGTAGTGGTAGTTTTGCAACAGCTTAGCTGGACATCCAGGTTGATAAGGACCGATAATAGTTGATAAGGGTCAGATCATGTTCGATAAGGTTGATAACGATGGATGAGGGTTAATAAGGGTTTATGCTGGTCGAATCAAATTTCATAACATTGATAATGACACTGGGCTGCGTGGCGATTAACAAGCGGCACAATGCTTGTGCATACTTAGGCAACTTCCAGAGGACTTTCTGCGTGATTTCTTTTTTTCAGTTCGGAAGTATAACTAAAATCATGCGTGCCTGTTAAGTGTACGCAAATCTCGCACGTTATACGCGAAAGTAGGGTTGTGAGGGTTTGAGAAAGTGGAGCCGCAACCGCTGAACTACACCGGGTTGATTGTTGTAGGGCCTGCTGTGAGCCACACGATTGCTTAGCTGCGCAAATAGGTAATCGCTTGACAATACTTCTCGGAGCCCCGCCTGGTCGGGAATATTTCCTCTCGTAAGGTGACTCTTACAATATCCTCGTAGCGCAAGAAAACACTGGTCTGACAGTCGTTCGGACATGACTAACCTGATTCCGGGCTTTTAAATGCTGTCGCACCAAATCGCTTGGAAATACGAAGAAAATATACAATTCGTTTGTTTCTCCACAAACTCAGTCGCACTGTGGGGAAACAAGCTTCTAGTTTATGGCAGTGGTATTTCCCGTACAAAACTTTTTTTTTTTATTATTGTGAAAGAAATTATATGTACACTCCAGGCGCATTTACGCCGACGTCATCCGCGTCGCCTTCGCTGTCGCCGCCATGTTCCGTGTGAAGTCCGAGTGCGATAACATCGCGGCCGGATGCCGTAAGTTGCCGGTGCGAGTGGAAGCGTGCCAGAAGCCTGGTGGCTCAATCTCGAAGGTTATGAAAAATGGCGCACAACAATGCCTCAAGAAAGCACGTCTCGCTGTGTATTGTGTGTATTACACGGACAAACAGGTGCACGCAGGGTAACGTTTAACATCGACTCACCACTCTCGCATTGCACTAAATGCTGAAGAAATTAAACATTCACTGTTAAGATCACCGCGTACTATCGTCAGTCAAAGCAAACAGCAGAGAAAGCTTCGCTTACTCTGGTTCCCACACTGAGTCGGAACCACATAATTTTATTGCGATTGCAAATATATGGACACTGCAGGCACATTTCCGCCGTCGTCGTCGACGTGATGTTTCGTATAATGTCCAAGTGCGATAACATAGTGGCCGTGCGCCGTATGGTGTGGGTGAAACTGGAAGCGTGAGAGGGGTGAGCAGAGAATGGTTGCTTAGTCTCGCGTGCGCAAGGGAGGAAGGCGGGGGAAAAGCGCTCCGTGTTCCATCGCTCACAAGGCCGCAGGGAAAGTGGGGGACGTTTTACTCCCGTGGCGGCTACGTATGACGCGTCTGAGCGCGGCCGCGCGGCCCCGATCCAGAGAGCGATCTGCGCTGGGTGCAAAGTCTAGACGGGCCGATGGCTGGGACCCTATAACGTAAAGCTATTCCAATCTGTTTTCCTTCCAATCTCCTGATGTCCAATTTACGTAACCGCCAACGCAAGCATCGGGCGGTGACTCGCAGCGTTGTTTGAGAAGGCTATTGAAACGCTCTCCTATTTTCTAGGAGGTCACTGTTGTTTGCTTTCAAAAGGAATAGCATTGCCTAACTTGACATATATTTCTTACCTGATTGGCTCACCAAGGGCGATGAGCACGCAGAAGTGGAGGCGGTAAGGTGGGGCCGGGCTAGCGCAGTGAAGGTAGATAACCTGATGAGGAGGCTGTTGCCGGCGTCTGCGTTTGCCCTGCTTCTTCTTACTTAGCTATCGGTGTCTGCTAGAAAATCACATCGGCGTGCAACGGAAACGTAACAATGCAGCTAAAACGAATCTTCAGTGAAGAAAATTTGACATAGCGATGTTGTTTACGTGCTGAAAGGACTCGACAACGATATAATGTCAAGCAAAATTTTTAGTATAGGCAAATTAATCCATTCTCCACGGCAGCAACGACTAGCCAGTGCCAGAGCGATCGGCGGGTACCCACCTTCTATTCATGTCGGAACGGGGCAGTGTCCGGCTATTAAAAAGAAAATTAAGTTTTGATTGGCGTAAGAATGCATCTTTAATGCGTACACGCCACTTTGACGCAGTGATTTTTCACTGTTTTTGGACGTCAGGTGACAGACAGGTGAACTGGACGCAGCCCGAAAACTTTTGACCAATTGCGGATGACTGATGGTAAAAAGGCATAGAATCGAAAAATTAGATTTTTCTGTTGTTCGGTCTCACATGCATAATTAGTGTGCACACACATATAAGAGTGAGTAGCTCTCGAGGTTTTTTAACAGCGGAGCTGTTTAAGCCGAGCGTTAGTCCGTAACCTGCGAACAGAAATTGTGGGCCGATCCTGGCGGTTGTGCAGAAAGGGTACAAGCGCAATGACACGTACCTCTGTGAACTGGCAAAGCTGAGCCGGGTTAAGTCTAGCTAAGCATGGTTGGGACTACTTAAGCTTAGTCTGTCATCGATAGACAACCGATAGTCAAACAGCAGCTAATCGATAATCGATAAATGATCAATAAATTCCGGAAATGCTGGGGATGACTTGGTAGTGCTTAGCCTAGCCCAAAAGCCAGGCGAAGCTAGGTGCCCATCAGCTCCGCTTTCTCTGTAGCATTGCGGTTCCCGTGCAAGCTACGCTAATATTTTTACGTTGCGTGAAAGACAAGTGAAGTTGGGCAATCATGGAGGCCTGATTTCAGAAATAGAATAGAGGCAGTTTGGAATAGCTTTTCGTTAAAGCGCTCCTGATGCCGTCGTGTGCGGTGTACTCTCGGCGCAATTAGTTCGCGTTGAAGCTAGAAGTAGCACGATGGACAATTCGCTCGCTGTTGCTGCCGCTCTCCCCCACGCCATCGTTTTGACAGTGAGTGTCCGCGCTTATCGAGAGAGATGTGTTCGTGTGTGATTGTGCGTGCGTGACAACGTGCAGGTTAATTTAGTTAATAAGCGAATGTTTACAGCTGTTTATGCAGCTGATAAAACAACTAACCTTAGTTTGCACAGCTGTCGAATAAATTTCTGTCACAATCAGTGATTCGCCTGTCGGGCGAAATTGACCTTATTGTTAATATTATTGTAGTTAATATTATTATTACTTATTACGTTCAAGCCAGGCGCAATACACATACAAGTTTCAAATACAGGCGCAGTTCTGTCTCATTGCGACTGAGTGCCGATAATTTTTTTTTAGCAAATGGGGCACAGCGTGTCGTTTACAAAAAGCAGCTTGGTGTCGGTCACTGTGGATACGGTGGCATAGACATGTTGTAAATCCGGTTTTCTACTGGATGGCGCAGATCAGCACGCAGAAAGAGAATTTCGGGTGGTGGGTCGATTCCTTGTTTGAAAAATGGATATATTCTCTGGCGCAAGCCGTTGCTTTAAAAGTGAATAAGACTGCTTCCCGTCTCTTGTTGTTTTCTTCCTGTTTGTTTTGGGCAGCGTCTCAATACATTACCATAAGGTCACTGTCTCGTTCGACGGAAACACCTAAACATTTTTGCAGTAGGTAGAGTCATCTGCGTTCGGTGTTCTTGGAAGTAGTCCCCTTCCGAGGTGATCAAAAAGCACAGTGCTACTTCATCTTTCTTTTCCTTTTATTAAACGTGCAACATTTAATGGTAGTGCGCGAAGGCGAGTATTACAAGCTTTTGCGCTGTAGTCGTTTTTTGTTGAAAGTTGCACACGTGGCTCCACTCTCGTGCGCCCGAGACATGGACTGTCAGGGTATGGTCATTTATCGGACAATGCCAGGGCTACTACTTTGTTTTCACGCCAAAAAACCGTCCCACCCCCCTACGGTCAAATAACAGTCACAACCTTACCACAAACAAGACAAATTGGCTTTGTGCTTTTGAAAGCGGATAGTGACAGTCTATCAACTCTCTGTCTTTGGATCTTAGCACTGGCTTTCTTTCTAGCGCATGCTGCGCTAGGAAAAAGTCGGCAGAAAATTTTTTTCTGGTTAGAATAAGCATTGTCAATGTGAAGTTAACATTTTCGACAGTATTCGTCTTCTCCCGCAATGCGACGTGTGTGGCGGCGTTGAGTAGAGCTTCGGGAAAAAAAACGGTCAAATACGATATTCAGCAGCTGATTGATGCACTCTCGTTAAATGCTAAAAGCTTTTTCAGTGGCATGACACCATTTACACACCCTTACGTTGTCATTTTCTTGGCACATAAAAAATTTGTGCTCTCCAAATCAATGTTCAATGGTGTAAGTGCTGCATTGATTTGCTTCTTTTCTTTAATGTACTAAGCTTGAAAATGCCGCTAGTCAGATATTATAGAGCACAGAGAAAAGGCACAACTGCACGCGGCATGGTCTTATCCTTACAATAAATTCGCTAACGAGACAGATCATGAATCCAACTACAAAATGATTTCTCGCACCAAAGGAATGAGGGAAAAACCACTAGGACACACTTAGTTCGACAATCTTATTGTTAACAGGTGATTCAAGGGTGACGCAAGGCGACAACTGTTTCACATGACGGCGTGCATATGACCAGTCAATCAATAGAATAACATGACTTTAGTGAACCAAGAACCAATATGCAGGCCATGCTGTAAAACTTTATTATAGGAACACATTTTCAGCATTGTTCGTACAACTCAACGCTTGAAGCCTGTATATATTAGTGGCGGTACGTATATGTTTTATTGCTGCTTGGCCCACTTTGGTTATTAGCCTGCGTAACGCTGTGACTAAATTTCGCCTCATCGCACGCACATTTAAGCCTTCTTGAAAACAGAACCAGGACGATTCAGTCACTTGAACAGCCTTTTATTTATTTATCATACAGTCCCATATTTGCTCGAGGAGGATTATAGCGGGGAGGATGTATACACGCATTAAAACTTTTTTCAAGGTAACATTATAAGAAGTTATACCCAAACCAAAACCAGATCTAAAACAGAGAAACAAAGCACCAGGGGCCGAATTCACAAAGCTTTTCGATCGTAAGTGCTGCACCACGATTGGCTGACACCTGCTTCTGCGAACAGTTTTAGCGTGAGAACGTTTTTGTGAATCCGGCCCCAGTATGTAGCATACATTAGTTACAATGAGCCTAAAAGAAACAGATTTTGAAATTAAAGGCGTGTAAAATTGTTTTTTGGCCAATAAAAAACAATTTGCGATGAACCTATTGCATCGACTGACGTATTCCTGGGGATTTATCAACTTCAATGAATCAGCTTTCAGATTGTTGAAGCAGCAGCTCTTGAAATGGCAAAGAAGTCGTTCCAAAATCGCAGTTTTCATAACAAGGTCGCGGAATTTATTGTGGTACATACATAAACCTAGTTTTCGCCAACAGCAGCGCTTCGAAACGGTAGCCGAGCGTATTGAGCGACCACAGATCAAGATCACTGATACAACGATCGTGAGTTCGCAGGTTTGATGCCAGCTGCGCCACGCTTCTTATCACTTTTTCGCTGCTTAGTTTGGTGGTTTTTCCCCAGAATGGCATATTCCGAAATGCAGGTCATTTGCTTACGGTTCTTGTTAGGTTACTTTCTACTGTACCAACGTCTTCCTAAAAAAATAGCTGGCTGGATTCGAGAACATGCGAACGTGCTTCCACCACCTTTTGCACTTTAGGTATGTTGTATTTTGGAGAATAAACCCAGGTAACGGTGTTTTGAAAGTTCATTTCTTTCTTAAGGTGAATGTTTATGAAGACATTACTAAGAAATATTTTGCCTTTTCAGCTATGTCTTGGGAAAGGCGTGTTTGTGCGACTCTTGTGCGGCTTGAAACGTACCACAAAAATAACTAGCGTCCAGTGTGTGCAATTAAAAGACACAGAAGTAGAAAAGTTGGCTGCAGCCCCAGACGTAGTATTTTTACAAAGGAATACAGTTGAAGCTATTTGACTGAGTATATTTGCATTATATCAAAGCAGAATTTTTGTGTATACCTGATCTTCGGTACAAATGAAGGCTGTCCGAATTATTGCACAAGCTTGTTTGCTTAGTACAAACCGATACCTCGAAACATAAACATTCTACCCTCAATATGCAGCGCACGTGTCTTATCATTTGAACCATTCCCATATACCTTCACAAAATTCCAGAAATACTAAAGGTCTTCATATCCTTTTACCCTTTTACCACAACTTACGCAGAGGAGTACTGGAAATTATGCGAAAAGACTCTGGGGACGTGTTAATGTAGCCTGTCGTGTAAAAATAGAGAACGACTCCAATCACCCTTTTTGAGTTATGCCCACAAAGTCGTGCAAGAAGTCACTGCAATTACCGAAGTTGCCATATAGCATTCTGCTGTTCTGTTCTTGACTAACTCTATTGCTGAATCAGGTCACAGCACCATGATATAATTACTGGTGCAATTCTTTAGTAATTCTGCGAGAATATTCTTCTACCCTAAATTTAACATGTTTGAACAATTGAAGAAACATGAGAAAGGACCGTGAGGGTTTGCAGAAATGTTCCTTTATTAGAATCGTTTATGACCCATATCGGTACGGTCATTTTGTCATGATCACGCCAGCGTGCACTGAGCATCATTTATCATTTTGTCTGTTGCCTATACATAAAATGCCAAAGTGTCGTTCCTCGTGTGTGAGTAGCACAATGGCAGCTGAACCTTTCATATGTCCCACTAAGCCAAACCTTCCCTTTTCTGCCATGGTGCCACAGGACATGTCAATTTCACACTTGATTTTCGCCCGTTCAGTTTCCTAGAAAGCATAGGGTGGTAGGTACACAAGACGAACAGGCGAAGTTTTGAAGTAGTCCTGAGATTTGAGTAAAATTTCATAGGCAATGTTATTATCCTTATTTGTTTACAAATTTATTACACCTCATTGGTGATAATAATGACGTACTACATAGTAGTTCAGTTCTTATACTTAATACATCATGTCTGAGATGGCTGTCCTGAAAATTAACCAGGTGTAAGCATTGCATGACGTTGGCTGGAAGGCCATTCATTAAAAAATGTGTGCAGAATAAAGAAAATACAGGTGTTCAATGGCACAGTCACCGTCAAAAGTTTACGCGGCCGAGATTCCGCGAATAAGTTCATTTTCAACGCAGCTACGCCCGCAGCCAGTAAAAGTATGCAAAACCTTTGTTTACTCTAGACCAGCATACGCTGTAAATCCGAATACCACGATGCGTGCCTCAGGCGTAGAAATATAATATTTTTTCAGCTTCAGGCGTGCGAAAGCTTTGGACGCTGACTATACGGTCTGAAGGCCAGGCTGCTTTTTAGCTTATACGTGATGACAAGCGCTGAGCTCTTGATGATGGAATATTAGAGCGTAGAATTGTAGAACTTCTGCAAGGTCAGGTGACTTCACGACGCAAACCTAGCGATAGAAGCTCAGCATGCTTTTTGTTTATTAACACTGATGATAAATGAATAGTCAGAGTAAATTAATGTTACTGTCCATTTCTGGACAGACTCGAGTGTAATGCATACGTTCTATATCACTAAAGGTTCCATGCTAATTCCATACAGGGCATTTATATTCGAATTTTGGCCTGTCTTACGCCTACCAAATCTTTAGCAATGAGAAGAGGTAGGCAATTACTTCTTCGGATGTAGCCGAGGCCATGGTAGATATGATTAGTAATGCGGTATATGTGAGTAGGCTGACTGGGATTATTGCATGAAGTACGCCAACGTACCTAGGTTAAGTCACGGTGGAAACTACAGAGCCCTTTATTGTATATATGTTGAAGCCATGTGAGAGTGTATCTGCTAAAAAGTTATAAGTTTAATAATATCACGACTGAATAGCCTTCTGTTAAGCTGTTGGTAAAAATACTGTGTACGAAGTTCTATTGTGCTTTAAACTGCAACGTTATTCCAAAAGAAAGTGACTACAAGTCCATCTTTCTCGGGCGTTCATTTCACCTAGGTACCACCGCCTGACTCGTGACCTTTATATTTTTAAATCTGCCCCGATGACGTAAGTTACGTTGCGGAAAAAAAATACCCTTTCTAAAGAATGAACCATCACAGCTTCCCGACAAAGCGCGGTACGTTGGCGCAATCGTCATGTGTGATCACGATAAGAACGACAGCGCGTCGTTAAAAATGACTTGTCACTCCCCGGTTTTTCTTTTTTTGTCAAGGACGCGACTAACCCGTAGAAGGGTAATCCCGACCTTGGCGTGATGCTTGCGACTTTTCTGGTTCCGGACGAGCGCGTTCTTTGTGTATAATTCAGGCGCCTGGCATCGAAGGGCTTACACCTTTACACAGCGAAAGGCTTTCACAGTCACTTCGGCAGCTCCACGGAAAGCGCGGACAATCAGTCCACTTTCAGCCCAAGCTCTCTAAACCAAGACACATATTTGCGAGAAAGGAGCTCCTATATTACCCATACCGAGAAATGTATCCACAAATTACACCTCATTATACCGATGTGTTTATGAGCCGCACTCTGGTGCCTGTATTCCGTATTATGACAAAAAAATATATTTTGTGCAGTGTCAGTAGCCTAAACGTAATACAGGAAATTGAAGTCATCACAAAGACTGTCATATATCATAAATTGCAAGAAAAAAACTGAAACTGTCCTTCATAATACTCGCAATGCAAACTTTGATGCATGTGATTCATTTCAATTTTCTATCTGCTCCGACCCGCCGTGGTTTCTGAGTGGCTATGGTGTTGGGTTGCTGAGCACGAGGTCGCGGGATCGAATACCGGCCAGGGCGGCCGCATTTCGATGGTGGCGAAATGTGAAAACACCCGTTTACTTAGATTTAGGTGCACGGTAAAGAACCCCAGGCAGTCCAAATTATTCCGGAGTCCCTAACTACGGCGTGCCTCATAATCAGATCGTGGTTTTGGCACGTAAAAGCCTATAATTTAATTAAACGTTTAAAACCTAGATGTTGCTAATCGTAGTGGTTAAGGGGAAATAAACATGCACTCTTAGCGTGCGCAGAAACTACGCCGGTTTGTAGCGAGGGGAGCTTCACGCCGTGACGCAGCAGACCCCTTCAAGCAATGACAGTGCAGCACGCTGCCGGCCGAAGTATACGGGCGGTGGGGTGCAACTCGGATGTGGCGGGGGCTGCCGTTGCAACGCGAGGATAATTGGATGGGACGGACGTTCGCGCCGAAGATTAAAAAGATTGTTGATATTAAACCGATAGCTGTGCACTATGACGCAGCCAAACATGGCGGGTTTTAATGGTGGATCATTAACGCTATCACAGCGAAGGTTTATTGCAAAGAGGTATATGGCGGGTAGAGGCGCGGTGGGGTTTAAAGCGATAGCCCTGTGGTGGCCCATGCGCAAAAAAATTGTACCTTAAGTATCCTTACGTGATTTGAATGCGAAATCATTATGACTTCTCTTAGTCATTACCAATAAAGACTTCTTAATTATTACAACCTTTTTGCAATCCTTCCTTCGCTTTCTTTTCTCTGCGTTCATTAGTCACCAGACCACAACCATTCAAAACTCATCGCCGAGTAGCTACGAAATAGTATGGTGATCCACTTTAATCCACCTTAACCAAATTTAATTCATTGTAATTTAATTTACTTCCCATTAATTCAATTGACTCCACCTTAAGTCATCCCCAAATATAACTTGTTGTAACTTCAATTAACTTCACTGTAATTCACATTACTTCACAATAACTACCCATAATTACTACTAATTAACGTTGTCATACCATTTACTATCTTCTCTATTACTACTGATTTCATTGAAGACGCTGACGACTTCACATTGACTTTTGATACCACTCGTTGTGGACGACGCCGGCTTTTATACCTCAAGGCTCATGTAATGCTTTCGCATTAATGACTACTGTAGACGACAACGGTCCGTCTGCACGGCACAGAGTAAACAGCTTTCCCATTTTCATTGCGATTTGCGCAGCCCCGATGCGCGGCATCCCGTCATGCTCAGAGTTGCTGCAGATAGTTGTTGCGCGGCGACGAGGGCAAGCGTGTATACTGGGCCGGTATTTTGTAGCGATGCCTTTCCGGTAATAATGCCTTTTCGCGCTTATCGCGCTTTGTCAGTGGTCGGAGCGACGGTCCGCTCGCGTTATCAACGGGATCAGCCGGCCTTGAGCGGTGGATGATAAGACTAGAGTAGAATAAGTCATAATGCCTCGCTACAAAATCGCGGCCCTACTCGAGTGCACGCGATAGGAGTGAGACCGCTGCTCCGGCCTAAGCGGCCAGATGTGCTTCCTGACGCCGTGGTGGAACGCGCCTTTGCCGATTACGGATGGCACAAGAGCTGAAGCAAGTGGTATACCGGCGTTGTTTTCCGCCATGTTCTCTGCTCTGTGCCGAGTAGAACGGACTTATATCACTTGTCACGGCGTGACGACGCTCGGCCAACGGCGGTGCCGGTGGCGCGAGGAAAAGAGAGGCCCTGCGTGTACAGCGGATCAGCCGGCCTTACCCCCGTATCAACTATCCCTCACCAGTACACGGAGCCCAAGCCCAGAGTCCACTAAAGTTTGCTTAAGAGATTTGGTACTGGAGATGTGGTTTATCGTAAATGAAAAAAATAATCACGATAAGTAAGCCAGAGTATGTTGATTCCACTGTCAATCTGCATCAAATCGACAGATTTAACGCATGAAAACTTTTCTATAATCGCAATGGAACATTCGCATCACTTATGCTAAAACACTGCGTTGGATCTCATGTAAAGCTTTCATTATTGTTGTACTTCCTCTATAATAATTATTTAATAATAATGTATTATAGTAGTAGCAGTAGGGGTAGTAGTAGCAGTAGTAGCACTGATGGGGCTTCAGACCCTCCCTCCCCCCTCGAAATTTTTTCGTGCCGGCATGCACCGCCGACCAAAACTGCCACCGACGCCGGGAATCATTCTGGATTCTGTCTACAATGTCTTTTTCACGCTCGAAAAGACAATTCGGCACGAACATTGCGAACTCGGGCTGGATTTCGCGACAACGCCCTTGCACCTGGAGTCACGTAACGCAAGGAGCCCCATCCGAGCACAAACTTTCAAGGGCTTTTGGATAGCGAGCGGGCGCGTTGCGGCATCTCGCAGCGGCGGCGGAATCTACGGAGCGCATGGAATTCAATTCCGAAACTTTATGGGTATAAAGTTATCATAAACTTATGACGCGAAAGGTGCACTGACATTTCCAAAGGCGTGCTTTAGATTTTCAATTCTGGAACTTTATGGGTTTAATATTCTTATAAACTTGAGCTAACATGCGCGCACTGGAGCCCTCGTGTCCAAGCAGTTTCAGAAATGGAAGCCCGCGCTCGCAATCTTCCACACACACGAAAATACTGAATATGACCGTGACTGCCAGCTGGCAGCTGATAATTTTCTCCAAACATTTCCAGGAGGGCGCCCGATGTGATCAATCAGCTGGACCAGGGCAGGCAAAGTAAAATAAGCGAAAACAGAAGAAAGTTAACGGCCTATTTTTGAGGCGGTTCTTTTTTGCGGACGACAAGGTCTGGCTCTCCGTGACCATAGGGACAGTGTCCTATGGATTTAAGCAAATCCCCTCTGAAAATATTGGTATTTTCAGAGCGCTTCTTCATTTGCGAGCTGATTGTGGAGATACATATCTGAAGAACCATTTGGATGTTGCCCCAGTAATACCTCGCATTTAAGCCCAGATGTAAAAAACCAAATTATAGAAATTTATGGTGAAATTATCAAAGAAATCCTAGATGCAAAAGTAAATGGTGCTGGCTGCTTCTCCATATTTGCTGACGAAACGACGGATATTGCCGGTATCCAACAGTTTACTGTTTGTGCAAGGTACCTAAACAAGGATGCCAACGACATCGAAGGAGTACTTTTAGGTTTTAGCGCCGGAATAGATGCCCTCTCTCACTGCGACTGCGACTGCAGGTTCTATAGGGGCGAAGTAGGGTGGGGTCTGTCCTCCTCTGTAATGTGTAGAAACGGCTTCACTTGTTTCGAACCAGGGACCCCTTTCTAGCCACGTTCCAGTGACCACTTCAAGCGCAGATAGTATATTTTAACATGAGATTAGAAAAACTACTTGGCAAGTCAAGCGTCGTTAATGAATACGGGGGTTAATGTCTGATGGCGTCGTAACACTGTGGCCTCTCCCCCTACCCTATTCTACGTTTCTCGCTTGAACTTGTTAGGCAAGTAGAGGAGGCAAAGTCAGCACATGTGATGGCGTAAGAGATGTGTAAACAGAAGAAGTTAACGCGTTTGTGCGGCCTTTTTTGAGTCACATATGGCGTGTCATGGTGGTTCTTTTTTTGCGGACGACAAGGTCGCTCGACAAGGATGCCGACGTCCACAGAGACGTCGGCATCAACGTGTCTGAAGTCATTGACCGCTTCACTAAACTTCCCCGCCGAGTGAAGTTTGTCCTTTAGCTGGGATCGAAGCGGCAAAAATCAATGCAAGTAAAGGTTCTGTTTCCTTCAGGTCCATAAACTCGTAATATGAAAACGTATGACTGTTCATTAGTTTGTAAAACCGCAGAAATTTCGCCGTTTATTCAAACAGTAGCATCATGATCAAAGCTATTCGTGGGAAAACGAAAATTACGAGGACATCAATAACCAATTTTTACCGACCTTTTTAATTGAAAGCCGGCCCTCGCGTAAGCGCTTCCCAACAAACACACTCGGATATTGGGTAGATTTTTAACTTGCCGCATCATCTTATGTGGCTTTCGTTTGGTTTTTTCTTTCCTTTTTTATTTTTTTTAGCTACCCGCTTTTACTTCTGTTTTGAGCCGAAGCAATACCCTTCCTTAATTTGGGTGCAGAAAATTTGTCGCCGCTCTGCAGGCAGTTAAATTATACATTTTCGTACTGATTTGCATTATTCCTCTATTATCTACCCATATGGTGCTGTCGCAACGGCCGCATGGCCCAGTACATATCACGATGTTACTTTCAGACATAGCGCAAAAGTACGCTCAACACACACGAAGACACGACAGATGCGGACGAGCGCTACTACCAACCGTTTATGTTCCGTCAACAAACCCTCCGATTTATAAGGGAACCACGTACACCAGTGTCACGTCCCTTTCCCATGCTAGGTGATAAAAAGAAATCTAAAAATTAACAGTACTTTCTCCCTCGGTAACAGAGTTCAAATAGTTGTTCGGCACTGGGCCAAAAAGAATTGCGCTTCGCTTATACAAATATCTGAGTTCTTGTGGATGTAGAATGCTTCTAGAGCCACTCGAGCCGTGTAGTGTGTTGATGTGCCCTAATAGTGGCTCATAAATCGTGCCTTGCCCACACGTAATGATGTGGGCAACCAATGAGCATACTTTTCCTCTTC